>NC_053168.1:111129130-111301630 GCF_016835505.1 Polypterus senegalus
TGTACAGTATTGGAAATTCCATAGTATCGAGTAAGATTTCAGTGTTCAGCCAATGGGACTTCCTGATTGCCACATTGGGCTGCCATGTTTCTAAATTGTTGATCAAAAATCCTTTTGGTTGTCACTTTATAAGAAAGCAATGGCATGGTGCTCTTTTTGTCCAGGTTTCCGGATTCTATAAAACTGTCTCTTCAGTGTATTTGGTTATTGAAAATGAATTTAGGTAGTTGGAACTTTCTTTGCTTTGGACAGTGAGTTTTGTTTGGATTTTGCTCCTTGTGATGTTTAGGCACAGACCCTGCTAGTTATTTCGCAATGACTTTCTCGCATCTCCTTATGTTTGTTTGTTTTTTCTTTCTTTTTTTGTCTGCTACCTGAACACTCGTAGAACACCGTGTGTGTGAACAGACCCTCCAATCGAGCAGCCATGTTAGGTCCTGCCTTGATGTTACAGGATTAGATTAAACAATCTGAAAATTGTTATGGCATGGCCTGTAATTAGAAGGCAGCAGCAGCAGCAGTTACATGCAAATGTCAGTGGACCTCCGGGTGTCAGGGTTTATATTCTGCCATGCTGTGGGACGGAGTGGGTCACCTGAGCGAGCGTATCTTCAGTATGTTTAATTCTATTTGTCTGAACTTACCACATGTCTTTATTAGCCCAGGGTCTGTTAGACAAGTCTGTGGAGGGGCAGCCTGTTACAAACATCAGCAAGAAGCTCATAACTGGGTTTGTTTTCTCAAAGTATCGTCCATGTGTGCTGCAGGTTTAAAAGCCAACCCTTCTTTTCTGTTTTTTAGAAGTGACCCTGCTCATTTGTCCCACTTCAATTCCATCTGTTCATTTCATTGAATATTTCAGAGTACAATAGAATATGAAGCACTTGGTAATTGGGCTTGAATTTGCAGAGAGTGAATATTAATTGAGGAGGCATTCTGCACAGTTGCTATGAACCTAAAAAAAGCTAATTAAACTCCCGTCATGTTTGGAGTCCTCAGAAAATTAGCTGGAGGGTGTTCATAGTTCATAGCTTGAGTAATCAGGCAGAATATGAGATGGGGAAAAAAAATGAAGAGCTTAGTTGCTGGCCTTTCATTTCTCAAGCATTTATGTTCTTCATTGCCAGCCTCAATGTTTCAGAACAGCTGGTCGGTGCCATGTACTGAATTTGTCTTTAAGCCACTTCATCCCTCTATATTCCTCAATCCCGTCTGCAGCAGCACCAGATGTTAGTTTGGGCAAGTCAAGGACCCACCCTGGACGGGATACCAGTGCATTATGGGGCATGTGCCCACAATCAGGTTTTTAGCTGGAATGCTTTTGGGATGTGAGAAGAAATCCAGGTGAGTAAAGGATTTGGTAACTAATTCATATTGTCAAATCTCCGAAGTCCCCTCTTCTGTGTCCTCCGGGGTTGTGTGTGTGTGAGCTCGGGCACTAAACAGGCTGTGGAGGCAGAGACTGCATTGTTGGTGGTGGTGACATACCCTGTGGAATTAGTGAAGTTAAATCAGGATAAAATATAAAATATTACCAAACACTAATCTCTGATATTCTGCTAGGTTGTCTGACCTCCTAATTGTGTCCACCACTCTTAACTAGCACTCATCTTCTCCAGGCCATGTTACTGTGTGGACTGGTGGTGCCCTAGTGTCGAGTGAAGTCCATGCTAAGAGGCGAGAAGTAGACTTTACAACTTATCTTGAAGAGTAGCATTCATTCCACACCCTCTGTTCAGGTGACCTCCATGTTTGGGTTGCTGAAGGCTGGGACTGGTCCCGTTGTGCCGTTCTGTCTCCTCCTCTGTCACTGTTGTAGTCGCTGTCATCTTAACTCTTCTTCTTTACACTTGTTGGCATTTTTACTTTTGTCTAAAGAGTCTTCTAGCTGTGCTGTGGTCAAGTCTACAAGTAGAATTCACCAGTTATGTATATTCACCATATATCAAGGAATATGGAATTTTTTTTCAGACAATGTATTGAAGTTCTGGGAGAAACACTTGTCCTGCTAGTTGAGAATATGCCCTCCTTCTTTGGGGTCATCAGATTTAGGCAGTAAATTGAATAAGTCTTTGGCTGCCATGACCTTTGCCCACAACACTTTGGGGTCATGTTCTCTTGAAATTAGGAGATCTACAGTATCCTGATTTCCTACTATGGGACCACTTCTAATAGCTGATCTGCTCGAGACACGGCTACAGGCCATGGTTTCCTGCAGTGTCAAATGTTAGCCTCCTGCTCTCCTCCCCATTTAAAGTTTACTTCTTGTACTGGAACCTCCCCTTCCTCCGAGTAACCCAGTGGGGACCGGTCCATTCCCTGTCCTACAATCCTCTAATGGTGTGCTCGGAGTCCATAAATGATTTTTATAAAAAAAAAAAAAGCAGCAACCTCCCTCACTAATGGGGATCTGTACAAAGGTACACATGGCGCTGTTACAAGGCTACACGTCTCCCAAGTGCTCTGCTTTAACACTAGACGTGCTCTTTGTACCACCAGTGTTCTTAAATTTATTATTGATTCATATTAGTGCATCGGTGTACATCTCATTCTCCTGTATTACCCCAACTTTTCCTAAACATCTGCATTTCAAATTTTGGTTAGTTTTAGTAATGCCATAATATACTTTTCTTCTTATCGTATTTTAACATTGTCATGTATTTGGTCCAGAGTTACACAAGTAACACACTTTATTCTTAAACTTGACAGGAACGATGCTGGAGTCGATGCACACAGCAAACTTCACTTGTTTGACTCCAGTTGTCTATTCCTGAAAATTTAAAATAAATAAATAAATTGAAAGGTCAGCACTATGGAGCTGTAGTGGGGCACAATTACAAGCACCACTCTCAGTCTGCACTGATAAACTTCAGCCACGTAGTGAGAAGAATTCACCAAGTTTGAAGGTTTTTGTTACCGTGAGATATGAGAATTGTGGAAAGCAACAGCCATCTGTCTGAAAGTGAATCAGCCCTACAAAGTGAGAAGAGCACAGCCCGGTCGGTCTCTCACAACATCTTTACCTCATTGTTTCCCATTGTATACTCCTAGTGTCTGCCTTTGGAATGTCTCTTGGCAGGGCTGCCACCATGTTCTTCATGGTTATGGCTGGGCCTGGCATGGTAAATAATGTTCCCTGAGGAAAGGTACATTTTGTCACCACCGCCCCAGTCCCCACACTGTCAATCTGTACTAGTCATGAAACAGTGCACCTTCTCCAAATACAGTACATATACTGTAGCAATACAGTGAGCATCAGACAAAAATAATATATTTAGAAAAAAATGAACGATTAGCTTTGAAACAGTAAAATACAAGATAGACATTTCAAATGTATAATAGTAAACTGAATGCAGAACAAAACTCATCCGCATCGCTCCTGCAGCATGCTTTCTTAATAATCTAGGGTGTTTCAGACTCTCCTGAAAGTTAAAAGGCGCCTTTTAACAGATATTGTGAGTGACACTTTAAACAGATTCCAGAAATGAACATAATTTTACAAAATGATATAGTCTGTAGTATACGCTGTGTGATCACATTTATGCCAACCTGTCATAAACTTTGGGGGCATGAAATTGCAGGCTACAACACAGATAATAATCCAACAGCAACAATAATAATAAGAAGAAGAAGAAGAATCCTCAAACTGCCAACATCGACCACAACAACTTATTTCCTGTACAGCCCAAAAGCACACAAGAAATGCCTCAGTGGACTCCAACAGGCCCTGTTTTTTGACAGCCCCCCAGCCTTACCTCTCACAAGAACACAAAAAAAAACTTCATATCATAACAGACGTCCACGCGCCAAAGTCAGATGAAACGATCAGCACGGCAAAGGACCGCAACTATCGACTGAACGCATTACTAAAGACTGATTTAATTCAAAATATAAGTATCTTACAGATGGGCTGACGTTAAAACTCCATACATCTCATCCTCTGCACTTCACCACCATAAAGGACTTGATGATGACATACTTTACATTCACTAAAAAGTCCCCCATATGGTTTCTCACTGGAAAACTGTTGCCGTGCATTGATTGGGTGGTGATATTACATTCTTTCCATTTTTAGTGAGGATATAATAAACAGGAATCATGGGTAAATGTTTGGAGCTAGCCTTTATACTTCAATTTAATTGAATTTTGTGATTATGTTAGACTAGTCAGTTTAGTTCAAGGGCCTAAATATAATGTATATGGTTACAGTTTGTGGGGCTACGTGGTAAAAGGGCAGAGCCGCGCCTGGTGTCATTTGCTCCAGCAATGTCATGTCAGTGTGTGTGTAGACATAAACCACATTTGAAGCAATGAGAGTGTTAATACTCTCAAAGGTGACAGCAAAATGGCACGTTGCCCATTAAAGTTTAGGGACACACAAGTGGCAGATGACCAACTCAAACTTATTCTCTTCCTTTTCCTGTTACCAGACTGAAGTGGAAGGCAGACTAACTAAATCAGTGTGACCTGCTGGCGTCTAGAAATGAGAAACTGCATCACGGACACAAAGCGGACTGGCTCTACCACACTGGGGTCCTCCATCTCCTTTCTTGCACCCCCTCACCTGCCACTTGCCTGATTTTGTTTTATTTTACAATGGCCAGTTGCCACATTATGGTCTTTCACCCTGTAACTCTTATATATGCTGTAGTTCTCTGTGACCTTGAATTTAGCTTTAGCAATTTAGAAAAAGGAGTGACTGGATTGACATTCTGTGGTTTTGATTTAAATGATTCATTAATCAGGTAGCCCAAGCCCAACGTCTCACTTCCTTCACATATTTCATAATAAAATCTGGATCTTGTGTGCTCTCTGATCCCCCGAGTGTGAGTTTCTAATTCTGTAAGAGCGATGCTCATCTTGACTGCTGTGAGTAAACCTGTGAGAATTATGTTAAAACGACGAGTCTCCGAAGCTTGACAATGTCTGACAGTTCTTGTGTTTTTTCTACAATGGATGCCGGGCAGATCTGCAGTTGTCAGAAACCTTTTCACTTTTGGAAAAAGTCATGAAGACAGCAAATCAATTTTATGATGTATGCAGGCTTTATTTAATTAGACCTATACATCATTCTACTCATTGCAGGCCCGTCTGCAGATTGCTTTTACTCAGTTATAATTTATTTTGAAAACTGTAAGCCGCGCTCATGACTCATTTTTGGTAGAAGATTCAACCAGCGGCATGTTTCGCTCTACAGAGCTCTTAGGTGTTGCGTCATTCAAGGTCACTCATGTTCTACAAGTTCTTCAAGGAAGGCTTCGAACTCCGGTCAACTTAGGAAAGACATTTGTGGGTTTGGTGTCAAGGTTTACAAAACACTTACGGAGACAAAGATAGATAGTATAATGAGGAGACAAAAAAATCAGTAAAGTGTTGGGGTCGTAGCTGTGTTTAATGGTAGTGTTGTGGATCAATAAAAGAAAATAGTAAGAGCTCGGACCTCCAGTGCTATTCCTGCGGTGGGGGCAAACAAGTGGAACAGAACAGGCGGATTTTGGTGAGACTAGAAGTGATGTCAGCAGTGTCCGGCTGGGACTTCCTCTCTCCTAAGAATGGAAATGGAAGGCAGACGTATACGGTGTAACCCGCTCTCCACACCCCCAGAGCTCCAGTAAATTGATCCGTGTTAGACACCCACGGGGATCTCATGCTTGACAAGACATGGATGTGAAAGAAACTATAGAAGATAATTTGGTAGGTAGGTAGGTAGGACCGGTACTAGATAGTTACTATTTAGATAGTCACGTATTAATTCTTGATAGGATTAGCTACCAAAGAATTTAACCCTCTAGAGAAGTTATTGGTTTGCCATGTCCAAATGAACACACAGTGCCTAATGTCCAACAGAGACTTTCTTGTCTGCGCCCCTTGCAATTGGGCTTGTTAAATGGCAGTACTCAGTGATGTATTTGGCCGTTCTTCAATACTACTTTTCTGCTTGTGGTTTATTTACAGTAATATGAATCAGGAAGGGGACAGAATATAAATATTTAGCTATAATAAAAATAAATGACAACACTTCTACCACAAATGCCAAAAGACTTTCTTTTTTTTGTTTTTCTTTTCAGCTTCACACCAAGCACTAAACTTTGCAGAGTGAGATGGGTAAGTAGAGGAGGGAGGAGGCAGGCTGACTCCGCTCAAGTGCCAGCTGGGACCCTCAGTATGGCCTTACCTTAACTGGTAAGATGTTTTACAGATATGATCTCATCTGCAATAGGAACATTTTTTATCTCTACATGTGTGTAAAACCAAAAGGGAGGTGACTTACTGTAAATAACCCTTTGTGTGGGTTGATATTGCAAAGAGTGTTGCTCAAAGTGCTTTACAAGAAAAAGAAGAAAAACTTACAAGAAAATAAATAAACAAATAAATAAATGGAGAATATAAAAAACATGCAAATAGATAAAATAATAGGGCCCTGACAGAATTAAGCATAACTTACTATTACAGTAATAAAGTAATTCATTATTGTTACGATGATCCATCCTAGAAGATTTAATGCATCAGGCCTCTTTTGTGGTTTAGCACTTTCACGTCTTTCCCAAAATTAATGGCAACCACAGATGACTTAGATCAGGTGGCAGTTGCGCAGGATGCCACCACAGAAATCCAGAAAAAGAAAATATAGTTAGTTGTTAGTGCCATCAGTGACGCAAAATATTAATATGACAGTGCAGTACCCAAAGCCAGTTTAAGAACTCTGGGTGACTTGGCGCCAGAACAAGGGAGTTGCTCGTACTTTCATTAATGCAGCGCAGTATCTCTCATCCTTGATTTTAGTGCAAGATTCTTAAGTCTCCATTGGTTATTTCAGCAGCGGACAGATACTCAGTTGTTTCATCAATTCCCCCCCACCCCCTTATCATTTTGGCCCGCAGATGCTTGTGGTTAGGGCTCACAATCATTGACCCTTGGGCATGCAGGCAGACCACCCTGATTGTAATTTCACTACTGGTAGAACCACATCCAAAATTGTCTGGACATGTGACTCAAGCCTGGTTTGTTAGACTAGTTTTCTGAGCAGACCCTCAATTTCGAGAAGCGAGTACTTATTATACCCACCAAATTGACAGTTTATGATCTCTTAATGAGAAATCAGGCTTTAGGACTGGCAGCCTACTCAAGGACTTCCCAGACTTAATGATGTTTTCAGTAATGAGGCTGTTCAGCTCAGCCTCTGCATTTTGCTTCATGGCATAAGGTGCCATTCTTGACTTACAGAGCCTGTTTGCTACTCATTAGTACACCTACAGTATATCTTGACTAGCGGGCCTTGCCCTGTTCCTAACTCTGTTTCAAACACCTTCTCACGTTGCATTGGCAGTTCATTGACAGACTGTTGATGTTGGTGTAGCAGTGGGATCACTGTGCCAACAGATTGGTTTGATTTGCTGCGCAGGGGCTCCTGGGAAGCTGCTTATTAAGGTGCCAACTTGAAAGCTGCAGCAGCTCATTTTTCATGCTTACCTTTGGATATTATAATACTATCACTCACAAGGATTACAGTTCTTGTCCAGGTTAAAGGCGTTCTTTCTGCACCACGTGTTTGTTTGGAGTCCCCGTTACACAGAGCGTGCTCCTTCCACTATAAATCTGCGTTGGACGATCATCGCCACTGAAGGACAAAGGTGCCGGTATATTTCTGTGTATCAACATTTATTTCAATTCAGAAACTGGACGGTGGTTTTTGGACTGTGTTTGTGTGTATTAGTAGTTTTTGTGTGTAGCTGTTGCGGGTTATTGGGGTGGGTTATGTAATCGATGTAGCCTCATAGACACTTTCCAAAACCTTCCCTTTACTAAGCCATGTGCTGTCACTATAACTGGTAAGATGTCGGCATCCAAAGCACTGGGTAGAGAATGAAGTCAGAAATTAAAACTTTTTAGAATATCGTCACTGAATTGAGCTGCAGGTCATCCTAACTGTTTAACGGCTAATGTGTGATGGGGTGAAATGACATGAATTTACAAAAAAAAAATAAGAAAAACAACCTAATGATATATCAGAACAAAAATGTGAGTTGTCAAGTTTTAATGTAGAGTTCGTATTGTCACATGCACACGGTACAGTAAAATTCTTGCATACACGCCCAGTTGACATGTAACACATCACCGCTGGTCAGCACCACGATAAACAAGACTGGCCTTAAAGCTGAGGTCAGCTAAACCATCGGAACCAGATGTGTTTCTGACCGTGACGGGAATAAAATAAAAATGAAAATAAATAACAAAAGGGGACAAAATTAGGTTACAGTGTGGCAGAAAATGTGTTTTTGTCATGGTTAACATGGATTGAATTGCAAAACAGCACCCATAAAATTTACAAAATGGGAATCATGCATGGGCGCCTTGGCATCTCTGACTTGTCTGATTACACTCTTCACATTCACTCCTGGCACACTAAAAACAAAATAACTTGTCAATAGTCAGGCTGTCACTTGAGCATTGATTGGATGTTGTGTTTTGTTTTTTTGTTTTTTTTTTGTCTGTAGACTAGGATACCGTAAACAGGAATGGTGGTTAAATGCATAAATATAATTTTTATACTTGAGTTTCACTGAGTTTTTGATTATATTTGGCTAGTTTATTTCCAGGACCAAAATTTAATTTATATGTTTGTGAGATGCATGCTGAGATTCTGATTATTTCATCACCATCACTGTAAGCCACCGGTTTGGGCGGCAAGTTAAATATGGAGAGCTTCAATACAATAATAGTTTGTTACATGTTTAGAGATTTTATTACACAGATTTGAACCTTTTTGAGAAATATGAGATTCAAAATTCAGAAAACTTCTCTCTCATGTCAGTGGGTTTTGTATATGCAGACGTGTGAGTGACGATTCCACTCAAAGCATCTTTCAGAACTGGCCTTTGTAAGACGTCCTGCACTGCACACCATTTGAGGTCAGTCAGCCGTCTTCGTGTAGCAGGAATTCATGGCTGTCTGTCTTCTGGGTCACATCCATCTGACAAATGAACTTTTATTGCTTTTGCAGATTCAGGTTAGGTATCAGCACAAAGTCATATTGAATTTGAATCTCTTGCATTTACATTTGAACATTTAAACCAAAGAAATTGGATATGACTAAAAATCAGAAGTGAGACACAGTCTGGAGCAACAGATGGACACAAACGCAGCTGGCCTGGTCTTTTCAAGTCAGCTTTTTTCTAGCATAGAGTTTTATTTTTAATAAAACATAGGTAATGTTTTCACCTAAACAGCGTTTGCTTTTTGTGCTCTTGTTATGGAAGAAACAAACAGAAAAAAATAATCACCCTTGCAATCCTGCTAGAATGAAAAAGATGGCCCGATACTTCAGCTGCAATAATCCTGGTCTCTTTTGTATGGTGACTTTATGCATACAACGGTTAATGCGTCCTGTAAGACACAGCGTCCAGCAGGAGGTGCTGTGTTCTTTTTAAGAAATGCAGGACATTCTTGAACCTGAAGACATACCGCTTCAGTAGCCATTATGACGATATCAAGACAAGAGAAATATGGTATAAAAGGGTAGATAGATAGATAGATAGATAGATGCATTTATATACTGTATATAAGTATTTATGTGTATATAATATATACAAGTGTGTGTGTATATATGTATGATTTGCTTTAAAATGTAGCTTTCACTACCAATATATTTCATAGTATAATTATTTATACATACAAATCCAGGCCGAAGAGAAGCCATTGGAACAGTACAACCATCATCCAGTTCTTGAGTGGGAATGCTGATGATGGTAGATACTGTAGATAGATAGATAGATAGAAGATACTTTATTAATCCCAAGGGGAAATTCACAAGTTCTGGTGTGCCAGCGTGCAGGAGGCATCCTTCTGGTTTCTGGCTAGCTGTTCTCGGACGCACCATGAGTACAGATTCAGTGAGCTATTTGTGATCAATGCCATATGTGATTAGGCTCTCGAAGGCAGAGTGCACCTCCTCAAATGACTAATGGCCTCTGCCTGAAAGAACTGCCCTTACTTCATAAATCACATTATCAGATAGTATATTTCAATTTTGATAACAGACATGAAAAAGTGAATATTAAAATCTTTCCCTAATAATTACGAGCTCATCTCATATGAGTCAATGCTTCCTCCATCTCTCATTAGGACAAGGTCACCATCGTCTCTGTGCTTTTACCCTCTGGTCATTACTCATCAACACGTTGATCCAGTTACCAGTCTCTTGCGTTATTCCTACACTTTTCTTATGAGTTGAGAAATTGCCCTGAATTATAATAAAAATGTTATCTGCTCAGAAAATAATTATCTTTAATGAATGGCACCATCAATTATTTATTATGTGGACTGCAGAATGAGGTACTGAGTATATAAAGTAATGAAAATTATTTCCAAAATATCTCAGCTTAGATGTCCACACTCAAGCGAAAACCTGCTGGCAGTATAAAGCTGACGTCAAGCAGCCGAGTGGTAGGAAAACTGCAGGCCTTCCCTCTCCTCTGCCATATAAACCCTTTTTGTCATAATGACAGCATCTCCACTTGCATCCATACCAATTGTTACAGTTGCTGTCGTGTCCTGCTCCTGCCTCTGACCGATCGCACAAGTGATCAGGAGGAAGTTGAAGAAACAGACGACATCAGAGAGATGCAGCAAGAAGACAACAATGGAGTTCTGGCAAACAGTCGTCGGCAACCAGACAGGTGGGTAGGATAAAGAAGACAAAAAAGTAAAAATCCCAAATAAGAAGGTCCAAGAATATACAAAAAAAAACGTACATTGCTAAATGCTAGAATTTCACACGGTCACCAAAATAAAGACTTTAATCTAGGCCAAAGAGTGTAACAATACATAGATAGCACTCCAAAGCTCCTGATCAACTCGAGTAGGAGTGTCAGTCTCACCTTTACTTAGGACCAGAAATAATACCCAATGAGATGGAATATACTGTAGCGAGACACAACTACCGCCACAGTGTTCTTACAAACAAGACACATGCGTACATCTTCCCTGCTCATCACAAACATGTACTCTGCCTCCCATCTTGTAATGACTGCACAGGGCCACAGCAGTTTTAAGTAAGATGGAATCAGATAGAAGAACATAATAGAAATAGTAAGCCAATGTCAAAATCGGGAGGATCACATTCAAATAAACAACAGTGAGCAAGTGAGACAAAATCGTAAATCGAGAGGTGTAGCGAGAGAGTCAAAAACCTGTTTCAGGGGGCCTAAGCCAGAATGCAAGACGTAAATCAAAGTCAAAGTACAGAACACAATTCCTAGGCAGCAATGAAGACACTAGAGTTCTAAGTTTTGAATTGGTCACAGACTCCGATAGTGAAAGAGTGCATGATACGTAATCACGTCATGCCTCTCACACTCCCGGACGTCTTGCCTACCAGCATTATAAATATGATCAATGGGGGTACTGATATTAAAAATGAAAATTTCAAAATGAAAGTATTCAAAACATCCAAAATCAAAAAACAGACCAGACCATTAAATTCCATGACCTCCAAAACGCCAACACTGCATTATTTAATTCTGTAAAACATAAACAAATAAATAAAAGCAAAGTTCTGGTCATCATGACACATGTCTTTTGAAACTGTCCTCCCTCATTATTAACTTTTCTTTTCCGGGACATTCTAGTGGATTAAGGAATTTACCTGTGGTCCTGGGATCAAAATTAGTGTGGGGTAAAAAACGATCAGTGCAGGAACTCGAGTGAAAGTGGCCGTCCACATGCATGTGAGAATTTATTACTGAAGCAAAGTGCATCGACATTCCAGCCTTTAGCCCTCACATTAACAAGCTCTTAGGTTTTAGACAGGCTTTTCTCTGGCTTAGGTTTTCACTCTTTTTCTGTTAATTCTGAAGAATGTTTGTGGAGTTTATCTAATTTTTTGTAATATTGTTACATTTATGTTGAATTTATTATGTACATGTAAGCTATTGTTCTTTTTTGTTCTTTGTGCTTTGAGTGGGGGTGCCCCAAGACACAGGGCCACCTTGACATCGCCCCCTGCTGAGACCCCGACAGAGAAAACATCTCGGTAGCAAGTCCACTAAGTGAGGTGGAGTTTTGTAAATAGAACTTTGATGTTTAGGTTTTCTGTTTTTTTACTTTTGCTTCTGTCCTGGAATTCTTCTCTTGGCTTTTAGGCAACTCCTCTTTGCTTTTTAGAGCACTGCCATTAGAGTTTCTATTTTTTTAAATCAGTCATTTCAGATATAATGATTTTTCACTTCTGAGTGTCTGTACTAGCTAGAATTTGAAGTTTTTTTTTTTCAACTTCAGAGATGTCTTGGGATATTTTGTGACTTTATGATATAAATTGAACCTTTTAAAGCCAGTTTCCACATTTTGGACCTAGTTAGGCTGAAGTCAGTCTTTGGAGTTGGGAGGTCAGCGTGCCTTGGGGTGAGTCGTTTCTGGGCAGGCCAGTATGGCGCCTGGTCTGCTTTTGTGGCTTATTCTGTAGGCCTCATTCGCTTTTTTCATAACTCCTAATCACATTTAACACACGTATCAGTGCAAGTGGGTTTTCTCTCCAGATTCAGCAATTCTGCACTGGTGGACCTGTTGTTGACGAGTTTGTTCAGTGGTGTGATCATTCTTGTTTACAATTAAACATTTCTAAGACAAAGGATAAGGCTGTAGATCTCGGGTGCTCCCCTCATTCCAATGTCTCAGCTTTAATCAAACAGGAGGCTGTGGACATGTTGGAGCAACACAAATATCTGAGGATAATCACTGAGAACAGGCTAGACTTTGATCTTAACACAGAATGATCAACAGTCATGGACACTTATCCCTTAGGGACACAATTTCTAATGTCACTTCATTATGAAAAATTTCCTCTGATCATAACCCTTTCTTTCCGGTCTTTTATATTACACATGATAATCTCACTTATAAATGGACGCAAAGGCCACTCTGGCTTCTCGGTTTCCATTAAACAGTAAAATGGCCGGCAGCAGACATATACTCAGGCAACAAATCCCACTTGAAATTCATGACAACGATACTTGGAAATGATTGGCATATGATAATGCAACCCATTAATACAGAAAGAGAGCAAATGACCTGAAGAGTACAAATTATGGAAGGTATCTTCATCCAGAGGCTGTCTTTAGATAGAGACACATTTTGTTTTTCTTCCAACAACCTTAGACATCAAGACAAGGTCATTACCTCGCCGGCAACCAGCTTTAAAGTGCTTATAACTCATGCTGCCTTTTACATATGCAAATACAAATCAGCAGTAGCAGCCTCCATCCCCACCCCATTCCATCACAGCAGCCACTAAACATCACAGAGAAAGTAAATAAGAGCCACTGACAAGGACACATCTGCTGACATGCAGCTTTACTCTCTCTGGATGGAAGTCTGACAAGACAAACGGCTCCAAAGCAGTCAAAAAATGGGGCCAAAGGCAAACCTGTGGGCCAGCGCTGGCACTGCTGCTTAACGACTCGAGTCCCATGTCTCTCCATTGAATTGGTATCTTTAATCACTACTATGGGATACCACCTGAACCATAGTAAGCTTTCCTCTGGCAACGAAGACCACACAGCATGGCAGGGATTCTAGTCCATCGCTGGGCACACACAATCACAGTCATCCATAGAGTTGCCAACCTAAAGGGCACTGGTGTAAGATGTGGGAGGAAAACCCATGGGAACACATGGACACAGTCATACATACAGTGACCAAGTTGTCATTCAGACCTGATGTTCTGGATCTGCGGGCCAGCAGTGCTAAGCACAGAGCCATCATGCCTGCAAGGACATCTTAGTTTGCAGTATGTGTACTCATACATTATGTTGTTCCTGTAACTTATTCATGACATTTTGTAGAGCTCTTCAGTGCTTACCAGTAGCGACCTCATGAATTCTGACTTATTCCAGTGTTCTGTGGGAGGAAACTGGAGCACATGAAGCAAACCCATGCAGACGCAGGAAAAAAATACAAAGCCCACACAGGGAGGACCTGGGACACAGTGGCAGCTTGCAATGCAGGGCACTGGGCACTGCCCCTAAAATATTTTAAAAACTACTTAAATTAATTAGGTAATATGAAAAAATCATAAATTTGTTTATTTGCACAACTTGCCTGGTATCAGCGCATGACAAACTTCATTAAAAATTGATTCTAACTCTTAATTGTTTAATTTATGTGTGACTTTAAAAAAAATAAATAAACACATTCTGTGTGAATACCTATATACGAAGGATGCCCACCAAATGAGAGTCTATGTAAGTCCTTCATCTCTTGACCTTTTGGCAAGCAGGTGACCTGAGGCTGCCCCTTAATTGGTTTTCCCGGGTGAGCAGCTCTTGGCATCCTGGACACTTCCATATTTGTATTGTTTTACGATTTTTTAATCTGTGATTGGACAATCATCAAAATGCTATGTCATGTTGATGTCAATGATTCACAGTTCTGTGGAAGTAAAGGAATAGTCCAATCAATCAGTCTTTATTCAGTCACCAGTGAGTACATATTGTAGGATTCATGCGTTGCAAGGCAGAAGAGCAAAGTTCCCCTTTTCAGTCGGCTTTTTTATATTTTCTCCCTCCCCCTTGCCCTTGCTTATAAAAAAGCATAATATCGTTTACCTAAGCATTTAATTTTATATTGCACAAATTGGCCAACCGTTTCTGTTCTGTGTATGTGTCAGAGATGCCCCAAAGAAGGAAAGATTATCTTTCCTGTGTCTAACAGATGCATTCCTAAAAAGGAAGTTGTCCTCGGTCAGCTTACTGCACCCTGTCTTATGACAGACGCCTGTATGAATAACCTGCTGTTACAGCAAAATAGCTGTGTCAGCTTTTAACCCTTAGTAGCTTGCAAGCAGTTACATTTTCTTTTATGGTTCACACCCGCCTTTAACGTTATGTAACTACAGATAAGGGAGCACAACTTCAAGCGGAACTCCCAAAATTAAAAAAAATGTCCTTCTTTCTTTAATGGAAAACACTTTCATAAATCATTTACTTAAAGAAAAAAAGTAGATAAAGGAACTTGGACCAGACCAAGGTGACTTAAAAATTCAGCAGCAGGCAAGTGATCGAGAAAAGGCTTAACACACGGACATTTTTCAACTCTTGTTATGACAAAGAGTAACCTAACTATAAATACAGAAAGGGCAGGTCTTTGTGTGTGTATTATTTGCAAAGAAGTCTGAAATTTTTAAACTCTGAGTTTTTAATGCTGCTTTTTAAAGTTATTTTATGTAAGTGATCACTTCGCTATAACCGTGCATTAAAAAGGTTGAAAATGCAGTGGTGCCTAAACCTGTAATGTAACAACACTTGCCTCGGTAGCAAAGGGCCTTCTATTACTAGGCATTGTACAGATCCTGCAACGATAAGCATTCAAAATACCCACGTCGAGTAATCATAGACGCAATTCAAAGCTGTGCTAAGTAATGTATTTTATTTCATAAAATTGAAACTAAAAATTAATAAATACGATCAAACAAAATTATTTGCATACAACCTAACAGTAGACTTGGGATACTGTGATTCAGGTGGTTTTGTGTTTCTTGCAGGTATTTCAAAATCAGTCTTTGATGCTCTTGTTTCATGCTGCATTGTGCAGCTGCCCTTTTTTTACTTTTTCATATTGTGCACCAAAAGAGATCTACTGTGGCATCTGAAAATGTGAACAAACTTGTGTACCTTAGCAACTTGTTAAATGTTAAGAAGGAAAAATAACAATTACAGTGGCCTTGAGTAATGTTACAGACATGTGCAAAACATTAGGCTTTGTTTGTCATAATTTTGACAATAAGTGGAATTTCTGAAATCTGAGTTTTTTCCAGTATATCACAATAATGACATTATTATATTTATAGCTGATCTGATGATGTAGTAACTATACATGTTTCCATAATTCATGCTGTACTGTAGTACTAAACAACTCCCTGTGTAATTACAAAACATGTAAAGATTCTTCTTTTTGTGCATTGTGAGTTTTATTCCCTTTGCGTGCTTTAGTAATAGGCTTACTGTTTGTTACAGTCATTGCAGGTTAAGAAGGTTGAACTGAGCGGGAGCTTCAGAGAGGAAAAAACATTTACTTGACAATGTTATTCACCGTAGGGTGTTATTGGTGTCTATAGTTTGGGCACCATCATGACTCATAATTTTGGTTTAGTTTGTTTGTTGCTTTTTTTTTTTTTGTTTTGTTTTGTTTTTTCCATCATCATAAGGCCATACATTCAGTTTTCTTCTTATAATAGACAAGAAGGAAAATGTTTACTTTTAATGGCTGGGTCTTTGAATTTGTGTGTGCGCATCTTCCAATGTTGTGTGCATTACTGAGAAGAGTTTCATTAGAGGCTCCCCTCATGTGGCTGCTGATGGTCAAATTCTATAAACATTCCTATCTGACTAAAATGTTTTAAGCTCACCCATCAACAAATTTCTAGCTACACTACTGCTAGTAATAAGAATTCTTTATGTTTATATAGCGCTTTTCTCACTACTCAAAGTCTTCTGTGTGTAGGCCACATTACAGTTTGAGTATGTGTTTTTTTTCTTTTCTCCTGAGCTACAATGTCCTGCTTCATTTTGCCCCCATTAAAAAAAAAACCTCCCCCCTCCCCAAATTTTTTTCACCAGGCCACCGCTGGCGGGACGTAAACCATGGTTTCCTTCCTAGGAGGCAGCAGTACTACCACTGCACCACCGTGCCACCAGGAGTGAAACACTTCTCCAGAATGTACTTCTTAAAGCAAGAGCAACAGTTTTAAAGAGCTGCTGTTCAAGTGTTGACTTTGTAATAAAAGTGGGGTGCTTATGAATTAACTCCGAACATAAATAATGCTAAAACATGATGAACAACAACCAAAACAACTGAAATAATGGAGCTTAGGGAGCATGCTGGGATACTACAAACTATGGTAAATAGTCCAGTAATCACATCCCTCACTTTTCATGGTTTCCCACTTTGTGGTTTCGCTTATTCCTAGATTAACCTAAAAAAAATAGTAACACCCCCATCCAGATCTTTCCTAGTGTTCTGCTGGATCTCAGTCTATGTGTAATCCTGCTTTGGGTAGCACTCAGTGTTGTGCTCTGTTTCATGTGACTCAGTTACCTTCCTCTTTTATTAAGTGTGGAGTCTAACCCTAAATCCTCCTTCCCCTTTATCCAAACTTCTTACTCCTGAACGCTGTCACCAGCCCATCACACTCACACTTTGGAATTGTCACTTCATCTAATGTGCACTTCTTTTGGATGTGTAGGAATCTCGATTGTCTGCTGAAAACATGCAAACTCAACATGCTGACATGACTGAACACTCAATAGCAGGAAACAGCAAAGCTAACTGCTACACCACAATGCCGATATAGGCGAGCTGTTAATTTATATGGAGACTTAAGTATGTAAGTAAGTATGCCTAAGATGTTTTACTAAGTATTACTTTTATCAAAGGCACCTTTCATTTTTTTATTTAGTAAGACTTTTATTAAGTATGCCTAAGGCATTCTCTTATTTAATTTTATTTTACTTGTTATTAAGTAAGATTTTTTAAGTACGCTCCTAGGAGTGAAGGGCAGTGCTAACCATTTTTTCACAGTGCATTTTTAATGTAATATATTGGTTTGGTTTTAGAGAGCAGTTTTTGAGTTGGGGGTGTGAGGGATGTCTGACATTTCACTTTTTGGCAGGAGGTCTTGGTACCTACGTAACTTAACCCCTGTGTAGAGAGGAGATTGACTGTCAGAGAAAGGATAACAAAGCCTGAAGTCCCGCAGGCCTACCTTGCTGCATTCAGTCCTCCTGTCCCCCTGGAATGGCGGCTGGGCCCTTTTACGCATTGTTCCTCAGTTTACTCCCTCTGTCCTGTCTGTCTCCAGACCTCTCCTTCTCCTAGCAAATGGGACTTTGCCAACATGAATCCTTTCAACTCTATGCAAACCTCTGTCCTGTACCGTCCTGATGGCATTCCCCTTAGCTGTTCCAAGTGTCTCTCAAACTCTGGTTCCCACCTTCTTCATGACACATTAACTGCAAGCCTATTTATTGCCAGAAAACTGCAATACAATGTAGGTCTATGCATACAGTCAGGTCCATAAATAGTTGCTGTTTGTTTGTGAGCCTTTCTGTCCAAAGTTTAGTCTTCAACAAGTGAAATGCATGCTCAGTTGGGTTAAGATCAGGGGCCTCATGTATAACGCCGTGCGTAGAACTCGCACTATAACATGACGTAAGCACAAAAGCCGAAATGTGCTTACGCACAGAAAAATCCAGATGCAGGAATCTGTGCGTACTCCAACTTCCACGTTCTTCCGCTACATGATTCCCGGTCAGCATGAAAAGTAACGCTCGTGCACGCGCTTTATGTAACGCTCCAACTCCTCCCAGAATTACGCCTCTTTGAATATGCAAATCAATATAAATAGCCCTTAAGCTCAGCCTTCTGTGAAAAGACAATGGGGAAAGCACGGGAGAAAATATAAGAATTTCAGCAAATACCAAGTGGAGGCAAAGGAAAAATATACTATTTGTTGATTTAAACCGTGATATAATCAACAGAAGGAAGTTGATGTGACATAGCGTGTTGGAGAAACTTGAAAGCTCAAGTTCACAAAGTCGCAGGAAATAAAAAAAAAAGTTGTCTGATATCAAAGTCGCCATGAAAAGACGAGTCGTAGCCCACAATCAGAGTGTCATATGAAAGCTTAGTACAGAGAAAAAAAAAGGCACACAGTGGGGGAAAAAGCACGAAATATCAACTTCAATCTCGACATTTCCACTTTAATCACGTAGTTTATTTTGTCATTAAAGCAGAACATCATAAACTTCATCTTAAAATTGTTTAATTAACCAGTTTCTCAAATCACATCGTAATTAAAGTAGCACGTTAAATGCTTTGTTTTGTATTTGATCTTCTATGTGCTCTATGTGTGTGAATCACTACTTGCTTCTTAAACCGGCTCTCTTCCTCCGACTAGACACAGAATCCATTACATTCGTGATATTACAGCTCTCTGAATAACTAAAATACTGAGATATATACGTGATATCATTTTCATGATGATAAGAGTTAAAGCACGTTATTAAACATGAGTTGCACAGTGCAGTGATTGTGTGCGGCCTTCGATGAAATAATTTATTGCAGCTCTAGGCTCGTGGCGGCCCTGGGCAGAGAAAGAATCGGTGGCTCCTTCGCCTGCCAATGTCAATATGGTATCTTATGCGCGGCGCATGGCTACGTCCGTTGCAGACACTGCATAGCCGCCTCGTGCTCATGACACAAGCATTTATCTTTTGTCGAAATTTGTCGCTGCGTTTTTAGCTGTGTTGTTATTTTCTCTTTCTGTTTTATATTCAATATATATTGGCGTGGCCGCCCCTACAGTACTGCCTCTTTCAAACATTCTAACCTGCAATTCCTGTCCTTGCTTTTCTTTCTCCAAGTAACTGATCGCCACACAATCAGCTCTGTAATAGACGTTAAGTCATCTGTAAGCTTAGAGCGCCGATTCTTCAGAACGTTTAAGGAACATTGAAATATCTTCATAGTACATTTTTAATTATTCTATCCTTCACGCCAGTCCCAGTGAAGCATACAGTGCCAGGCAGGAACAACCTTTAATTATTAAAAATATAGATTATTTAAATGAAGTTAAAGTTTTATCTGTATAATATAATAAACATATTTTGCTGCATTTCATCTTAAAAATGATATTGTCATCATATGTAAATACGTGCTTTATAAAGTGGCGCAGGTTGTGTAATATTATAACTGTAGTGCAAGTTTACAGTGAGATGTTTCTATTTATAAGTACAAACAGTTCTACAAGGAGCACTTGATGGACTGATTGAGTGCGTTTAGAGTTCTTGGGATGAAACTCTTTCTGAACCGCGAGGTCGTACAGGAAAGGTTTGAAGCGCTTGCCGTGTGAGAAACATCAAATATGAAGCATGGCTGAGGCAGCGTGTGCTTGATGCTGTATACCGATAATTCTCTTTCCGATCAGCTGCTCCGAGTGGTGCAGTGAGAGTAATATGGTTGCTGTGGCAACCCCTAACAGGAGCAGCTGAAAGAAGTAAAATAAGGTGCAGTGAGAGTAACAACGCTAACGCAGCTATGGTATTTGGAATAGTTTGACCATTCTATGAACCATTATATTGTTGCTGGTTAATTACAATCAGATGCATTAAACTAATAAACAATATGTGGTTAATTTCAGTGTATTTATAAAGCCGCATGTCAGGAAAAGAAAGGATAACCACACAGGAACAGTAGTACTGCTTTGACTCTGGGTGCCACCAGTCTGCAAAATCGAGCGGAGAACTTGCATACAACAGGGTATGAGGTACTGTGGAAAACCGCGTGGCCTTACGCCAAGTTTAGGTTTTATACATCATGATTTGAACGTGGAAATGTTCTTATGCAACACTTCTGTGTGTACGCATCGTTTATACATGAGGCCCCTGGAGACTGACTTGGCCATTCAAGAATTTTCCACTTCTTTGCTTTAATAAACTCCTGGGTTGCTTTGGCTGTATGTTTTGGGTCATTGTCCATCTGTATCATGAAACGTCGCCCAATCAATTTGACTGCATTTAGCTGGATTTGAGCAGACTGTATGTCTCTGAACACCTCAGAATTCTGTCCTGTGTCACATCATCAATAAACACTAGTGTCCCAATGCCACTGGCAGCCATGCACGCCCAAGCCATCACACTGCCTGCCTCCACCGTGTTTTACAGATGATGTGGTATGCTTTGGATAATGAGCTATTCCACGCCTTCTCCATACTTTTTTCTTGCCATCACTCTGGTGGAGGTTGATCTTGGTTTCATCTGTCCAAAGAATGTTTTTCCAGAACTGTGCTGGCTTTTTTAGATGTTCTTTAGCAAAGTCCAATCTAGCCTTTCTATTCTTGAGGCTTATGAGTGGCTTGCACCTTGCAGTGCACCCTCTGTATTTCCTTTCATGCAGTCTTCTCTTTATGGTAGACTTGGATATCGATACGCCTGCCCCTGTAGAGTGGTGTTCACTTGGTTGGCTGTTGTGAAGGGGTTTCTCTTCACCATGAAAATGATTCTGCGATCATCCACCACTGTTGTCTTCCATGGATGTCCAGGTCTTCTTGCGTTGCTGAGTTCACCAGTGCTTGCTTTCTTTCTCAGGATGTACCAAACTGTAGATTATGCCACTTGTAATATTGTAGCAATTTCTCAGATGGGTTTTTTCTGTTTTCGCAGCTTAAGGATGGCTTCTTTCACCTGCATGGAACGCTCCTTTGACCACAGTTTGACTTACAGTTATTCTCCAAAACATTAGCATTGTCATGATTTGGAGTCTCCATAAATGTAAAAAGTTGCGAGGCCCCTTTGATGCTTCTCTAAGGCTTCACTGGTCAGGCTAGGCCTTTATCTCCTGTCTGGAATATACCTCACTTGTTGGGGTAATCCCGAATGAAATAGCCTGCCACTGGCTTTGCAGGCCTTAAATGTCAAAATAGTCCCAAACATGGAGGGAAAGCCTAAACCTTAACTTGTACACAGATGGACAAACAAATAATTTTGATGCAATTACAATGTATTAATAAAGAATATCACAAATACAAAGTACAGCACAAAAACAGCAAAAGAGACATAGAGTTGCCTAAAAGGCAATCCAAAGCAAACAAGGTCCTAAAACACAGTCCAGTAATCACAATCCTTAGCAAATATAATCAAAAATCTGGACAATCTAGCACTAAACTTTATTCTTAGAGTACAACTGTAATAAACTTCACCATAATGATGATTTCCATCGAACTGCCTGTCTCCACAGCCTTTACAGGCCTGGGGGTCCATCTACAAAGACCATGGAATATACTTACATTTACAGAGTAATTACATCAGTTCATATGCACATATGAAACCAATAAAAAAAGAATATAAAGACATGAAAAACAATAACTAAATATAAAAATAAACAATAATAAAAAATAAAATACACGTAACTTCATCTCAGTACATGGCAAATGTGCAGTTAAAGAGTTTCATGTGTTGATTTCCTTGTTATGAATTAATTTTGATCCTGACTGTGATTCATGCTTGTCATTTCAGCTTTGGATATGTGCCGTGCTCTGGCTTCTAACCCATTTGCTACATTAACTCCTGTGTTTCATCCTTGGCTTTGTTTCTAATGATTATTGGACTCTCTGATTGTCTTCTTGGCTACTTCTCTTGCACTCTCTGTCACTTAATTCTTAAATCACATCATTAGACAGCTTCCTCCCTCCAAAGACATTACACCAGGTCCTCTTCACAAGTTTCAGGCCTCTCATTGGGTATTCAAATGTAACATTTTTCCTTAAATTTCCGCTGCCACTAATCTGCCCAAGCTTCCTCTGTAGCAGTTTATCTCATTTTACATTATCTGCCGTTTCACTCAGTTTGGTATCATCCACAAATTTAACCAGTTTGTTGGTTATATTCTTGTCCAAATTGTTTATGGATATTAGAAAGAGCAGCAACCCCAGCACTGCTCTCTGAGGGACACCACTTTAGACATCACCTAATTCTGAAAACGTTCACTTCATCATAACCCTTTGCTTCCCATGTCTGTGACAATTTAGTTTCCACCTACACACCACACCTTGAATTCTTATTGACAACTGATTGACTTCCAGGTTTGTAAAGACCGACCTCTGTCTCACATTTCTTTTACTCTGAAATTGTGGTACACATCAGTCCCTCCTTTACAACAAAAGCAAAATGTGGTGACCATATTACCCTTAATGCACCAGCTTCCTCTCCTTTATTGATTCATCTTCAAAACTGCTTGTGCCAACACTGCAGAGGAGAAACAAATCCCTGCTTCCTCTCTGGTCCTTGAAGTAGGCCTTTCCTCTTATGTCTTCCTGGGCTCTCCCACATAAAGCACTCCTGCTCTCACCTGTTATCTCTATCTGCTTCCTAACCCAGACTTTGTCCACAAGTCTCCTTCCAGTTTGGTCAAAGGTAATAGTTTGGGACACCAGCCTAAATGAGCCTCTGGCAGTCCCGTTGCCTCTGTTCCCTTAAAAAGACCCATCTCTCAGTCTCAGCAATGTTAACATCAACTTATTTCTACATGTTCCCAGTTGGTCACCCCAGCTTTCGTAATAGAATGTCCAAGTCACTGTCACCTGTTGGTCTATCTACCGTGTAGAAGACAGAGGTGACACTTTAACTGCCCTGCCTACACCATGTACACCTAGAACTCACACCCCCTTGACAGCCCATGTATGCCCTCACAGTGATGTGGAGATGTCTCCTGACGGTCTTCTGCAGGCCTTTTGGTTACCCTGTGGCATCCTGGTGATGTCTGTGCACATGACAACCTCCTGCTAACTGGGCACCTGACAATTTTAAATCTGAGCTGAAGTGTCCTGTCAGCTCTGCCTCTTTCATTTACAAGTCGATTCACTCTGTCCTATTCACTGTGGCACCGCTGGGCTGTATAATGACTCGGTCTGCCACCTCTGAAGGCTCCTCACAGAGTTTTGCAATTTGTTATGCTCTGTTCCTCTGTCTACCATTTTTATAATAATGTTCTTTTCTTTATAGTTTTTTTTTTTTTTTAATTCTGTCAGAATTTATTGCATCTTGTTTTGTTTGTATTTTCTTTTCACTGGTGTCACCGTCATTGCCATTTTGTGAAGTTGGTTAGAAGCTGCACTTTTGCAGGGCACATAATTACATAATGTTGTGAATTCTTGCCACAATGAAGCACAAAAATGGTTGTAGGCCTCTAGAAAACTCGCACAGCTCTGAGCCCTCTGGATTGGCCTCACCCCAGGCAGCCAAGCCTCAGCTCAACAGGCCTCAACAACTCCCCATGTAGATTGTAGAGATGACTGAGAAAAAATGTGAATGTCATGTTCTTATAAAGAAAGGAGATAAATTTTCTGATAGGCATCTGTTGTGACAAACCACTGAACAACAATAAACAATATCAGAACAGCAAAGAGAAAATCTCACCTCACTCATAATCCACATGTCAAGCCATGAAGCTGTATGCCCAAACACAGGTAGTTTTTACTAAAATATTGCTAAGTAAACTCATCTGGTATATGCTGTCTTATACAAAAAAGGAATGGGCCCGGACATGAACGAGCATTTGAATCGCAGACCTGCCTCCCGTCATTACGTTTATAATCATATCCACAGCTGGAATAACGTGGGGTTATTTAGCACTCGTCTATGCAACTCCATGTGAGAACTGAACAACTTCTTGTTGAAGCGTCTCCGATTTGCACAAGTATGAGGAAAAATATCGTCCTGAAAGTTGTCACTTGCTTTTCTTTAACTTTTAATCTTTAGTTGTACGTGTCTCTCAGTAAACTTTGTACTGTTGTTATCACGTGACACACAATGTTAGCAAATGAATAAGCTGGTCCTGGGCTGGAAACGCAACCACTAAATGAGGGGTGACTAGGCTACAATTTAAATTCTTGTTCGATGTCCATTAATGAGAGTGTTTTCTGGAATTGACTTATTTAACAATACTTTAGTAAGAACGTGTTTGGGATATTGTGAGTATACGACTGGATGACTTGACACATGGAGCAACATGAGAGTGAGTTTATTTATTGGTATTTATTTATTTATATTATTTTTGATGGTTTTGCTGTTGTCCAGCTCTGGTCACCATAGACACCTATTCTGTCAGAAACTTTATTTCCTTTCTACATAAACACGTGAGATTGGAGTTTTTTCTTGGGAATCACTACAAACAACATGGGGTAAGTAATATTTAAAAAAAAACAATAATAATTTTTGGGTGCTGTATTTCTTTATGGAGCCAGGGTGAATAACTAAAACAAAAATATCCAATATTAGAAGAATATAAAATGGAAGAATAATTAATAAACACAGTATTAACATAGCATGACATACAGTAAATACAACAAAGAAAAGAAACCAAAAACACAATTAATAACAAATATATAAAGTACTCAAAAGACAGTAAAAATCATACTTGAGCCAAAGATGAGACCCTGGCTAGAACATACTACAGCACAGTTTCGCTTATCCAACATAAACGGGCCAGCAGAATTTCAGATAAGCGAAAATGTCAGATAATGGGAGGTGTTAAGAGAAAGCCTATTAAATGTCAAACTATGTTATAATTTTACACATTACGAACCTAATACAGTGCAACCTTGGTTCACGAACGTCTCTGGACATGTACAAATCGGGTTATGACCAAAAAGTTCACCAAACTTTTGCATCGGTTCACGACCACACACTAGGTGTACGAACGAGCCAGTTTCCCATTTGGTTTGTGCGCACTGATGATTTCCACACGTGTTCAGTCTCTCCCTGTGCAGCAAGAGAGAGAGAGAGCGCGAGAGAGAGACACAGATAGACAGACAGACACACGCACAAGAGAGAGAGAGACACACGCATACACACATGCACACACGAGAGAGACACACACATGAGAGAGAGACATAGGCGCACGCACACACGCACGAATGAGATAGACACAGGCACGCGCACGAACGCACTAGAGAGACACACGCACACATGAAAGAGACGCACGCACACACATGCGAGCGAGAGAGACACAGGCGCACACACACACTCACACACACAAGCGAGAGAGACACACGCACACACACGTGAAGGAGAGAGAGACACAGGCGCACACACACGCACACACACACACACACACACACACACACACACACACGACAGAGACACAGGCGCGCACACACGCGTGAGGGAGGGAGGGAGAGAGAGAGAGAGAGAGACCCAGGCGCACACACATGCCAGAGAGGGCTGGCCACGTAATCCACTGTAATCATGTTTTACAACAAAACAACAGAAAAATGTAACTGAAAAAATGAACTCAGCAACTAAAAATAGACTACGCTCACGCTCACTACTTGCAGTTCTTGTTGCTGATTGATGTGGTTTTTTTTGTTTTGTTTTTTGCGGTGGGACATCGGATAATACAGAATGTTGGGTAAGCGAGACTCTACTGTATATTACCCCCTGCTCGCTTCGCTCACCAACCCCCCTGGCCTGCACTATGCGCCAGCCACTTCACGTCTTTGCCGCTTGTGTTGTGATGAGGGGGGCTGAATGCACCTCAAGGGGACACGATCACTCCTCAGAAAACCCCCTCTTAAACAATGACACAATGGGAAACGAATAGTGTTTTTTTTTTTACCTCCTCTTTCATCGATCAGCTGCTGCCGTCCCACATGATCTGCATCTCACACAGCACTTCGAACATTTAAAAGCCTGTACAGCAGCTATCTTTGTCAGCTACTCTTTGTCTTTTATTTCCAACCCCGGGTTTGGTTAAATCTGTTGGCACAAAGTCTTGTCTAACGGGATAATTAATTTAAAAAATGGAATAAGAATCTGAAAATCTAACAACATCACATTAAAGTTTGATAAATTCCGAAAAGAATGATACCAAACATATATATGTAGGTTTTAAAATAAGTCCAATTTAAAGCGTGACAAAAAAGCCCCATAAAATCATTGCACAAAATTGTTGCACTTTTAGACTTAGGATTTTATATATAGAGAGTAGATAACAGGCGCAAAAAGAGCAATTGCTAAATACAAAAATTATAAACACAAACTCTATAAATACAATTAATATGCAATTACAAGAAGGTAACTGAAATAATGTATTTGCTATTACTGCTAAAGTTGAAAAGTTCAAGTAATGTACATAAAGTCCTCAACGCTAAGTAAACTTGTGGTCAAAGGCTTCAAAACTAGATTTATTAGCCAATAAGTCATCCAACCCAACACCCAAAAAAGTTTGAGAATAATCCGCAAACCTGAACCACTTTGAAGCTCTCAACGCTACGACTTACCATGTGAAAGCATTATTATCAATAAAGGCTGCTTGGTGCCTGACAGTGAGGCCAGCCATATAAAGCGACATGGCGGAGCAGCATACCTCTCAAACACAAATCTAAAGGGAGCAGTTTAGCTTCACAAAAATATATAACAAATAAGAAAGACCCCCCCTTAGAAAAAAGACAGATAGGACTACAAACAGCAAAATTAGGTGGGACAAGAAGAGGAAATGCCAGTGCAAGACAGTGACCCTTACAAGTGCTGTAAAAGGAGTGAATTGCAATGGTTACCTTACGATGAAATGCAGCTAGACGGAATCAGGCTTAACTGATGGCTCACATCCCTGAACCAAAGCACACGAAACAAAATAAAATGGGCCATTAACAAAGCAGACTAATGATTAAATATTATTAAAATGAAAAGTCATAAAAATAAGTCATAAAAAAAAGTTTTTTTTCCTTCCAGCATGAAAATGTCTATCTGATTAAATTGAGTCATTTCACCAACCCTGCCAAAAAATGCCTCATACTGTTGTCTATATCTGTTTTTCCCAACCGATTTTTTTTTTTCTTTTTTTCTGTAGTGGCACACTTTTTGTAACCAAAATCATTCCAATGCACATCACCATCTTGCTAACCACAAACACATGTCTCATACACGTAATCAACTGCCCAAAGGCCTACCAGAAAAGCTGGTTAAAAAAAAGGGGCTCCAAGATCAGCATTTGTAGACACAGCACTTAGTGAGCACTTTGGTGGCATCTCCAAGCTGCTTTGCCCCTTTGTCTGCCCCTCTGTGCCTCAGAGGTAACTCTTATGCCCCCTATCCTCCAGCCCTGCAAGGCTCCCTGGCGACCATTCATCAGGGCAGATGGACTCTGGTAGCCAGGAGACATGTCCATCGCAGAGTTATGTTTATGCCAGCTTCTCCAGGTAGTCCTGTCCTCCTCAATCACTTGCCTAATGTTGAATTGTTAAGTCAGGTCGGTCCGGTCCAAGCTCTATTATTTTTTTTTCTTCAAGTGAATGATTTATTAATTTAAAAAAAAAACAACCACATTTTCTTTGATTTCTGAAGTTCCTCTTGAAGTTGCCATCTCACTAAAGTTACGCTAACTCATCTGTAGTTACATTAATGGCGGTGTGAACTATGAACCATTGAAGTGAAACAGTGCGTTGATGATTGTCCAATCACATTAGATTAAAAAACCTAAAACAATACTAATTCACTGCCAGCAAATGTGGGAGTGTCTGGGGCACAGAGAGCTGCGTCTCTGGAAAAATCTGAAAGCAACCAATTAAAGGGCAGCCTCAGGTCACCTGCTTAACAAAAGATCAAGGACTAACATCACTCTTATTTGGCCGGTGTCCTTCACTCAGGAAATGTAAGTATTTACACAGAAATTGAACAAATACAAGTTGGAATCAATTTTTAATGAATGTTGACATGCGCTGACACAAGGCACATTGCACAAATAAACATTTTGTAGCGGAGCTCCGTATATAGTAATAGCATATTCTACGTGTGTGCTGAGTGCGTGTTGTTTTCATCGTCCCGTTTACTGTCCGCTATGTGTACGTCAGTGAATGTTGTCCCCGTAAGTGCAGAGGGGACAGATGATGGAGAGAGACTGCAGCCCCAGGACGGAAATCACCTGTTGACACACCAGTTACATCCGGGAGATTTTACATTTACAAAAGAGGAGCAAGAGGAAAACAAAAGAAGACAATCATTTATCCAACCATCGACAAACGTGTTTTTCAGATCTATGTTTGTATTTGTGTTTTGTTAATTGCTGGGGGGCATGGGAGGGTTTATTGTAAATGTTTGTGTTAATATACAGTGAACCCTTGACTTACGAACTCAATTCGTTCGCGAGGGCTGGTTGTAACTCAAATTGGTTGTAAGTCAAGACTATTTTTCCATCAAGAAATAATGGAAATACCCATAATGTGCTAAGAACCTCCCACAGCAACACTTACTTAACCTTTTCATAATAAAAAAGGGTTGTATAATGTGCATAATTGACCAAAACACCAATAATTTTTCTAATGTACTAACCAAAAAGTTATAAAAAAAGTGCCTAGCCTACCAGAAACAACAATTTCATACTGTACTCGCCATTTAATTTGACATCTTTGGGCTGCAGGAAGGGAGGAGAAGGAAAATGAAAAGGAAGGTGGTTATTGTTTAGAAGGAGACTCCTTATGTAATTCTTTTCTTTGTAAAATTGTCGAGATGGTGGATTTCGACGTGTTGTACATATTAGCAAGATCGGTCACACAAACACCACTCTCATATTTCGGCACAATTTCCTTCTTCATTTCGATTGTGATCGCTGTTTCTCGAGTTAATAATGACAGTAGTCGAGCATTCAGGTCAAAGCTGGCCGTGTAATAATACACTCCAAAGCAAGCCGGTGCTCACTCAGCCTGATGACATCGTCATGTGCCACGCCAGCCCTCTAGCTAAAATCTCTTAACAATCACTTTCTTTACCTTCGTTACCTTCTCTTCCTTCCTTAGCAATTATGCGTCTTGACTGCCATGGTCTTAGTGAATTATATATATAGATAAATCACTGCACTGACCGAAATTATGTCCACAAACACATGTATCTGGGCTCCGACTGACGCTTATGAACGCTCTCGGCTGTTTGTTTACAATCGCACAAGCGGATACACCTGACCGCATTCGGGTCGTAACGCAAGATGTTGGTCGTAAATTAAAACAAAAATTTTGGTTGTAAATCAAGTTGTTCACATGTCAGGCTGGTCGTATGTCAAGGGTCGACTGTATATATTAATTAGTTGTTGGTGTTTTGGGGATAAGTGGTAATTTGTGCACACTTATACATAGTTATTTATTATTGAATGTTTTTCTGTCTTTCATTTTACAATGTATCTGTGTTTAATTTGACATATCCGTTTACTGTCTCTGGTTATTTTGTCGTGTCGGGAAAATACGACATGCTGTAAGGAGTACGGCTTGATATTAGAGCAAGAAACCTCAGGTATTCCAAGTTATAGTCTTGGTAGTGTAGTGGTCGGTCTGGGTAAGGGGTTGGCCATTACAATTTTACATTCCCTAATTCATTTAAAATATGCGGGGAACGAGCTCCCCAGCACCTCACGTTCAGAGGAGTTAGTGATGCCAAGGAGGCATTCACAGTGCATGTGTCTTATGATAAAATATTTCATTTTAAACAGGCACAATGCTGTGTACAGCTGAGCTCAGCTGATCCGCAGTTTGTTCCCGTTGTGTGCCGACAGCCCAGATATACCCACCGCTATCGAGTCCCCTTTTCTAAATAAGCAGCGCCTCTCTTGTACCTCGTACTTTGACCTTTACAGCCATCTGCTTTCCACGCAGCCCACAGAGATGCAACTTCTTATTATAAATAATTGATTGATATGAAACTTAAAGGTTCTTTGAAGGTTGCATCTGCAAAATAATTGCAGGTTTTCGGCACTGGGTGCCCCACGCTGCTCCAGCTACAGCAAGGAGGGACAGAGTGCAGCATCTCAGGCCTGCTTGTGATCAAAGAGCCTGTCACCTCTCACTTCTGAAGCAATGCATCAAGCTGGAGAATAAATAAATAAATCTAAATTCCTCCTCACTGTCTTCGTGGTCAGGAGGCCTAGAGTCTGGCAAATGGGGAATTAGAGTTCATTTGTTCGTTTTCCTGGGAAAGGCACCCTGCCGATATCCATGGTTGGGTCATTAATCCTAAGATGACTTTCAGGTTTTGTTCACTCCCTCAAGGTGCCCACCCCAGCATATCCGCAGAGTACAAACCTTGAATATATCAAGAGAGGTTCATTTTCAGACCACTTGCAGAACTGGATTGTCAGTTTTATTCGCATACACGTTTAAAATTCTGTGTAATGTTTATCCATTCGTCTATTTTGTAAACTGTTTATTCAGTTCAGAGTCGTGATGGCAGGAGTCTATCGTGTCAGGTTCTAGTGCAAGATGAGAAACAGTCTGAGAGAGGAAATCTGCCCATGGCAGGGCACAGTGAAGCCCACCTGCACATTTACTCATAAGGGACCATGCAGAGCTGCCACTAAATTTAGGAGGCTTGTACTTGAAATGCGTATAGCAACGAGAAAGAAGTGGCCAATGACTTCTAATTCTGAGGCTTTCTTAATCTTGGAAGGCTTGTCGTCACAGCTCAGAAAGATTGGCACATTATTGCTGCCTAACCATTTGAATTGTTTGTTTAAGATAATTTAGTTTTTGCAGTTTTCAGATTCATTTATTAATCAATGTATACATGTTCATGAATCCATTTACTACACCCACATAATCTAATTTTAGGTTTACAGGGTGCTGGAGGCTAACTTTGAAGCAATGAGTACAAAGCAGATAATCGTACCATCTACCCCAGGACAGACCCTTCAAACACAGGACTGGGTTCCCCAATTAGAAAAGGAGCCCCCCCATCTTCAGCAGCACTTAAGGGTGAAATGTGCAGAATCGGCAGGCACCATTTTGATGCCGAGTTGTTCTGTCTTTAGGGAGTTTCAGGCAAAGCATACTGCGCACGCCCGCACGCACTCATGCAAAGCCAGTTTCAGATTAGATGGGTGGAGGCACCTGGAAGAGTTCAAGCTGGCAAATATCACAGAATAAAACGGGGAATATCAAGACTAATGACCAAAAGTTCTTTTCTAAAAATTGGTTTGTGAATTACCAAGTTCAAAAGCATTGCAATATTGCCTAAAGTTAAATAAAGACCTGGAAAAATAGTGAACTCCTCTAGCTGTGATGTAAAGTAAAGTAAAGTGAGGAGAAAGAGACCTCGTCAGCCAGAGCACAAAAGGCTAAAGGTCAGAGTATGCAACCCTCACCTGCATGTCTTTGGACTTCAAACCAGGCAGACATGGAAGAATGTGCCAACTCCACATAGTGACGTGACTTGGGGTCAAGCTATTAAGGTGTAAAGCTGCAGAAGAGCGGGGGGCGGCCCTCCTGCTCAACATATAAATACAAGGAACGTCACAAATACAGCCACTAAATCGAATATGCTTACTAAACTACATACAGCTTTAATTAAAGAATGGCATAGCCCAAAGTGTATTCAGTCCCACATTAACAAACTAATCCTGTATTCAGCAAACTAAAGGAACCAAACAGAAATGAAACCCTGGCTCCACCATAACAGCACGGCGTCAGCATGTCCCCAGCATGCCCTACTCATAATGTGTATGTGCTCTTATGCATACGCCACAACCAACATGGAGTTTGGCCTCAGTGACTGCTGCAGCTCGTTTGCTGTTTGTGTTCAAAACTCCAGGACACACAGAAGTAGAGGCAGTTGTTTGGGACCCCTAAACTCTGAAAAGGGGATACTTGGCACTAAAACATAGCGTCCACTATACAGTATTTAAATAGGTTTTTAAAACAGGAAGTACATATGCACAGCCACACAAGAGTGAGTGGTGAACTTAACTGGTTTCCCTAATTGTGATCTGCTTTTCAGGATATGAACACGCAGCTTTTGATTCCACCGACATTATTTAAATGATTTCTTTCCATATAGCACCGTGACCCATTGGTGGGGTGTGAAGGCATTAAACCCTCAGTCAACTCTCACATTTGACCCACTGTGTGACCTCCGACTGTAAAGACTGTCCTTCTGCAGTTGTATTGTAGCCTGAACTTGTAAGTTGGACAAAGTCAACAGCCAAATGTACAAATTCTGATAAAGCAGACAGCGTCACGTTAGAGGCCAGCGGCTCTAGTCATCGAGTAGGATATTTTCATTCAGACCTCAACTGGCATTTTCTCAGAGAAAGCTTCAAAGCAGAAGAAGGCAATAAATATGCAAATACGTGACTGTTGTAGGCGGAGTTTTATTTGGACCTTTTTATGTCAAATTTGCTACAAATACACAGTGAAGGTAAGGAAACAAAGTAGCTGAGAAAACAACCTCTGAGTCACCTGAAGTAAAACATCATCGTTTAAGATTCTTGATATTGTTTATTACCTGGAGGAATTTGTGAGGACATTTAGTTTTGAATCTGATTAATAACCTTTTTTAAATGAAAATAGGAATTACTTTGTTTCCTGCCACAAATACCCAAATAATGAGTAGGCTTCATCCGCCATAAGCACAAAGGAAAGGCACAGAATCAGAATAATCCTAAATAATCCCAGGTGCCAAAATTGAATAAAGAGAAAGAGACAGAAACTGTGAAAACTCTGGTGATTTAAAAACGTTGAGGTTATACTACAAAGAAAAAATAAATATGTACAGAAAAGTTGTGGCTGAAAATGCAGCCCATGACAACCATCCAGTCTAAATTGCAATAACTAAAAATTTGTAAAAAAGCAAAGCAAAGAATCACAAACTCGGAAACCACAAAAGTAAACTCAAAAAAACACAAAGAGAATCAGTGGACTGGATTGTTAAAAAAGAACCCACCACCATCCCTAAATCTGGTGGCCATTCACTTCTCTGTTACGAACATCCAGTTGATAAAGGGGTTTAGCTTCTGGTGAGGATGCAATCAATCAAAAAATGAACAAACCTTCTCTCTTATGTGTACAGTGTCTACATACCCCAAACTACAAATCCCACCAGCCCTTGTACATCCGTGCATACCTGCTTAAGACGCAGACCCCATATTTACAAACCGGAATCTGCGCAGCCGGTGTTGTTATTAACATTCAACAAACAGCACACAGGACATATCTAGAAACAAATGAAACCCACTATGTGGCACTGCTACCAACTCTTAATGCCGATCAGGAGGGCCTAACTATCTGCTTGGAATAATAGGAAGGGGACAGTCCTCCGGCTGAAATGTCATGGAGATCCTGCCCCCCGGAAATTTACATAAGGGTGATCGGGTACATAACAAATGTTAATAATTAACAATAAAGAAACAAAAGATATTCAGATCACAAAGACCAAAAACAAGGTTAACCTCCTTGGCATTAACCTCAACCATAACTTGGGCTTTAAATATCACCCTGAGTCGGACTTTGGCTTAACAGTGTTTGCATAGAATTTAAATGACATCAAATTTAATGGTCCCCATCAAAGTGTAAAGCCCAAGTTACTCTCACGACAACATTCTGGGGCCTTCTAGTGGATAAAATAACATCATGCTGCAAAAAAATTCCATGTGTTTTGACACTCTAAGGTAGTGGTTCGTGAAGCCCTGTGCTTTATAAAAGAGGTTCACGAAAAAAATATTGTAATGGCGGAACTTTAAATCCCAAAAGTAAAAAAATATAACGAAATATTAAATGTAAAATATTGGGTCAACAAATCAATTAAATGTCACATTCATGAATATTACCTCAGTCACTTACGCATTGCGACGGAAGATTCCGTAAAATTGTCAAGTCGCAACAGGTAACAATCTGTAACGTGATGAGATGCTATGCCACTGGCGATGCGTGTACATTCTCGTATGATCCGGAAAGAACCCCGAATGCGCTCGAAAGAATGAGAATAACGTCTGCCAATATAAAAACAGTGCGATCAGACAAGGGAGAGTAGAGTCAAATTGAATCATACGACACGCTTAAGAACCACGAGTGATTTTAATAAGATAAATTGGTAGTGCATACTGTGTGTAAATAAATTCCAATAAAGACTTTTTACTTAAACGTGCGCACGTTGAAAGTGAATAATTACTACTCTGTAATTTTATTATAGATCGATGGTTAAAAACGGGGTAGTTTTATCGAGTCTGACAAAAAGCTGGACGAGCAATCAATTGCTTCTTCTTCTTCTACTTCAGTCCCTGATCTGGTACCAACATAAGGTGACGATACTGAAAGCTGTAGTGAGCTACCGTCTCTCCAGACTGAAAGCAAGGAAAAAATAAGCAAACATAATAAGACAAAAGAGAAGAAACAAATATATGACAGCAACTATTTATGAATGGGTTTTTTTTTGGGATGAGTCAGAACCAAAACTGCTTTGTGTAATTTGTAATGAAGTCCTGGCCAACAGCAGTTTAAAACCATCACTTCTTCGTGGACACATTGAAATAAAACATCCAATGTACAAGGATAAACCTATCATAATGACTACACAGGGGGTTTGCCAATGTATTCTGGTTTTTTTAAAGGGGTTCACAAGGAGAAAAAGGTTGAGAATCGCTGCTCTAAGGTAACTCATCAATGTTCACAAGTGGTGTGGAGCTTTCTGGCAAAACACAATGGACTATAAAGAAGAAGCTGTAAGATCAGCTTTAAAACAACCTGAAAGTGAGGCATTAGATGAATGAAGTGATAGCAATGACAAGGCATATTGGTCATCAGTCCATGACATGGATAGTGAAACTGATGCATACAGCACTGTATGACCGGACCACTGGGTTATGTCTGGTGACCTAGAGGTTCACCATGGTGTGGCAAAAAGGCAAAAGGTTTGTGATTAAGTACAAAGACATTAGCCCCCTAAGCTGTGTTCACAAAGCAGCAACTTCCAATGTTCGTATCATTATAGCCGCTTTTCCACTGCATAGTACGGCACGACACGGTTCAGTACAGCTCACTTTTGCGGGGCTTTCCACTGAGAACAGTACCTGGTACCTGGTCCTTTTTTTAGTACCACCTCAGCCGAGGTTCCAAGCGTGCCGAACCGTTACCAAAATGTGACGTGTAAACTCTGCTGGTCACTGATTGGCCGGAGAAAATCGTCATTACTGCGTCACTGGCTATTCTTTTCTTTAAAGGTACAGACACGCAGAAGTTTCGAAAGTTCTCCAGCCACTGAGTGTTTGTAAAACCGGGAACAATCACATCCCACCACTCTGAAGCACGGTTAAATGTCCAAACAGATGGTCTGTTGCGACTTTTTGCAAAATGTGGAAGATCTGTAATATACAGAATCAGCATTTTAATGTTACACTGGCAGTTAAGTTCATTTTATGCTTTGCAACAGTGATACAAGTTAGCTAGTGATGTGCTTTTTTTAGATGCTTAACCTTGCGTCATCGAGCTAAAGTGTTGTCGTTGTCTGCGTGTTGTTGTAAAAGTTCCACGGTGTCACTGCAGTAGAGGCGGCGCAACTATAACGACACGTGAATAATCCCGCCCACTCTAAAGCGGTACTAAACTGCAGTCGAAACGCAAACCGAGCCGAACTGAGCCAAACCAAGGTGAGCTGTACTGAACCGTGCTGTGCCGTACTATGCAGTGGAAAAGCGGCTTAAGACTGGCACGGTGATAGTCCGCAGTAACCCGAGACATGTGGTGTTCTACCCTCTCATGAACAGGCAACGGAAAAAATATTGTAAGAAAACTGCACAAAAAAATAAAAACGCTTCTACTGTCCACATCAGTTGGTGAATGTTTCTAATCATGTCCTCAAAAGACTTGCGCTAAATCTGCATCGGTACAGCAGTGGACACTCGACATGCCTTTCCAACTGTGTTTACAGTAGGTTTGTTACTTTGGTATTTATATGTTTCTGTTAGATGTAATAACATTTTTTCTTGTTGAAAGAAAAAAAAATCAATCTTTTTAATTTCTTTTTCCAGTGATAAACATAATGCTAAGGAGGCTACTAAGATTATATAAAAAAAACAGCATTTAACAAAAAATAAAAATAACAAATGTAGCTGAAATGTACCAGGAATCCAGGAATAAAACCTTGGCTCATCCATAGCAATAAGCACATAAGATTTGTGAATATTCTGTTTCATCTTGGATCTCCTTAAAGGACTGGCTGAATAACAAATATATAAAGTTGAATTCTTTCTCTCCATTTGCTGTTTTCAGATGAATAAAATGTAAGCTAAAGGAAGTGGGAGTGCAGTGTGAAGATGGGGGCAAAAACGGACAAATCACAGGAATCCTAGAATTATAGTGTGAGTTACCTTAGCAGATTAGCTGATGTTAAGAGAGGTGTACCTCAGGGCTCAGTACTAGGGCCTCTGCTCTTTGCAACATACAGTAGATGATTTGGATAAAAATATTAAGAAAGTCTGCAGATGATACTAAACCACGTGAACTGGCAGATGATCTTGAATATGTAGAATCATTACAGGGTGACTTGAACAGCATACTGGCTTGGGCAGATTTGTAGCTGATGAAATTTAATGTCAGTAAATGTATCACACGTAGGAAGTAAAAATGTTAGGATTGAATACACAGTGGGAAGTCTGAAAATCTAAAGTGCACCTCATGAGAAGGATTTAGGAGACCATGTTAAGAGTGTTTCAAATTATGAAGGGAATAAATGAAGTGGACCCAGGCTGTTACGTTAAAATGAGTTTAACTTTGGAGCTGGAAACTTGTTAGGAGTAAATTTCACACAAACAATGGGAGGTCTTTCTTCACACAGAGAAGTACAGACACATGAAATAATTTGCCAAGAACCATGAGGAGGTCAGTGGGAATCTTGAGACCTTCAAAACTCAACTTGATGTTGTTTTGGAGGAATAAATTGGTTTGCATAGGCAAGATTTGCTGAGCTGAATGGCCTGATTTAATCAAAAGTTAGTTCTTCTAGAGTTCTAAGCTTCTAATGTTCTAAACTCATTTGAATGTGGAGAAGCAGTGAAGCACCTCTCTGGGGCTCCAGTTCACCTGTCAGCCCAGTTGACTAAGTGGAGTTTGCATGTTCTCCCTGCGTTCAGGGGGTCTTTTCCATGTCTTTTATGTTGAAAATTTAGTAATGGGGGAATATGTTGGCATAGTGGTTATCTCTTCTGACTCACAGCCTAGTCCAAATGTCATCCCTCTCATCGCCTGTGTGGAGTTTGCATGTTCTCCGTAATGTTACCATTGACTCCTTCTGCATCATGATGTTATGCCCCTTTAGGTTAACTGACCAATTTTAACTGATTGTTGTATATGAGTGTGTCATATAATAGATTGGCACCAAGTCCAAGGATGGTTACCACCTTGTGTCCCAGTCTGATGGAACAGGTTATGGCTCCTTGTCACTTTGTGCATTATAAGTGGCCCTGAAAATGAAAGGATGGTCCAAGAATGAGAGAAATGGATATCTTGTACTCTTTGTCATATCCTCTAGGCAGCACTCAATGAAAGAAACGACAGGACATCAAAGATTTCCTGTTTTTCCAGTTATGTTGGATCGTCTCATTGTACCGTCTGCCACATTGTTCAGCAGGCATGAACTGCATAAACCTCCAAGAACACCCATAGCAGGTGGCTGCCCTTTCACTCTACACAACCACATGCACATGCATCCATTCATGTTGTATCCCTCTCTCCAAAAATCATGTGCCCAATAACAGAAATGGCTGTAGCACCAAGGTTCTCTGCTCCCTCAGAACACAATAAGTCAAATTGCAGAAGACCATTTTGAACTGGCTATCACCACTGTGTAACAGGTGTAGCTTTCTGACCATTGGTGAGGCAGTCACTTGGATCAGTGAGGCCTCCTGTTCTGTCTTTCTTCTTTGTCTTTCAGCTCATGACAAGCGACCGACATGTAGGAAAGCTCCTCATCGGGAAAACAAAATCGGGCGAGTAAGTGAAGTGGCTAGAATGGAACGTGTGTGTAGAGAGGCACTGCTATAGCACCATGCCAACTTTAGGGGGAGCAGTTAACAGCTGTCAGCGAGTTCTCCTTGGCAGAGGGCAGCAGCTCCTCCCTCCTTTAGCATCTGAACTGCAGAAAACACTTTTGGTAATTAATGGCTCATTATTATTGAAGACGGTTTCAAAAAGGCGCTCCGTTGACAAGACGGACATAACAATATCCTGAAATTTTGACTGAAAAGCGAGCAGGCGCCACCTGCTAAAAGTGGCAAACCCTCTGCCAGTGCCATCTGGTAGATTACAAGCTGGCAACAATGTCTCTAATGCGGTGCATTCAAAACAGGCAGCTTCCTGCAAAACTCTCAGGCCAACCACCAGCTCCCCAGTCCAGAGATACAATCCATCTGTAAGAATGTGGCAAGGAACAAAACCAAACTTGAAGATGAACTCCAGGAAAAGATGGCTGCTGGTAAATATCCTCTGCTTTCTGTTTACACTGCGCTCACTCACTCGCTCGTTCACGCACTTGGAACGCACAAGTTCTTCTGCAAGCTGTGAAATGTCATCGTTTATTCAGCATTCTATTTCATCTTTAATTTCACTGGATCCCTATAATTACTAGTGCAAACTTCTGCCAGTTTTGATTTGTAGGAGCATTTCTTTACGTTGCTATAGTTACCACAAAGCCAGCACTCAGGTGGCTTTCTGCCACATTCTTACAGCACCTCCTCACTTAGAGCCTTGGAGGAGGCATTCCAGTATGGGGGGGATTGGATCAGTAACATCAGCTACTCTTCATTGACAGCTTCAGCTGCTGTAAACATCCCTCCATGTTTATTCTGAAGCTGTGCTTTCCAATGCAGAGTCCTTAGAAGATGGAGCTGATATAGCAACATCCACCCATCCATGTTTGAACGTGACTAGTCCAATTAATGAGACAGCGGCCCAGAGTGTAACCAAATAATATCATTAACAGCTGCAGAGACTTGGGTTCAGCTCCAAATCTGAGCACTGCTGATGTCAAGCTTGGTCGCTGTCCCCATGGGACGTCCTCCAGATGCTCCAGTCTCCTTCCCACATCACAGTGCAATGCATGACAGGTGATGCTGAGACTGTCATGTGAGTGGCTCTGGCTGTGGCTGTGCCACTCCACCCAGGCGTCATTCTTCACCGCAGTTCAACGGTTACAGCAGTTGTCTGATGCTGTTAGGCTCCATTTATGTTAATCAGTTTACAACTGCTTTGTCTTCCCAGGTGTATAAACAAATCTGCATCTTTTGTATGTACTCATTATGTAATTAATATTTTCTAAAGTGTTTCATTGTATTTACTTGTACACTTGTTACGGTGCTCTGAGCCTGCGTTCAGTGAGGAGCACTAAATAAAAAAGAAACTGAATTCTGGCCTTGCACCCAATGCTGTGTGGACCGAGCGCAGCCCCAGCGGCCCTGGACTGCTTAAGTACTGTAGATTGCAAAATGGAAGACTGTATAGTCCTAGTATTTTAAACTTTGCACCCAAAATGCCAGAGCCAAGTAGTCTTGCAGGGCCAGATGTTTAGGGTGGTCCAGATCTAATTATGCAATTTTCATTACGCTATAACTTATTAAGTTTATTACATAGAAAATCACCCGAAAAATCCCGGACCATCGAGAAGTGTGCGAACTGACGACATGAAGAATCGTCTTCGCGCCGAACTGCAATCGTCCTCACATAAATCAAAGTCATCCAGACGATCTGGATCTGCATAATTAGATCTGGGCCACCCTGTATATCTTATACATAAGGAAACATTCATGAACAAATGTGGCTTAAATATGGATGGCAGAATTTAGACAATTGACTGAGAGTGACCAATCCAGCCTCTCTAGAAGGCAGTCATTTAAACACGGTGCTCTTGTCAATGTCGTCTGACTGACAGCCAGCCTGCCATTTATAAATCCTCTATAGCTGAAAGTCTCCAAAAATGTGGAGGGCACATTACATATGTTAAAAATAAAAACATCAGTTAGACCAGATTATACTTTGGCAGTCTAAGACACCACTGGCATAGTGGTAAACGTGAACAATGTATTGCTGTTGGTGGTCTCTATCGTTCACAGTTACAATGAGAATAAATGGGAGACATGTGGCGGCTATATCCACGAACTCCGACATGTGCATTTAAGCTAAATGGTGTCACGTCACACCAAGTTAAAAGCAAAATAACAAAGAAACACCGCAAGTGCAGATTTCTTTGGTCATTACACCCAAAACAGTAAGTGTGCCTAATGATGCTGATACCTCAGAACCACAGACCAGGACGGGACTGCACAGCCTGTCTAAAGAAATAACTGAAATTGTAAATGGCAGACACACCATACCGAAATATACATGGACCACAATACAAAGAACCTTATTCTTAAGACAAACTTTCTGAAACTTCAGTGTTCCCTTAACAAATCCAATACATACATTGCCTTCATTATGTTGCTTCACTTATGTTTTCGGTTTTCAGTGCCCTGACAGAATACAATGCACAGTTCGGAGGAAACAGAGGGTGGGTTTTCAGAATAAAACCCTTGTGGATGTGACGTTTTCCTTGGCAGATTATGCTGCTGCTATCCATTACCAAGATTTTATCAAACTGTCCCCTGAAGTCTATTCTAGTTTGAAGAAAAATGCCTGGCCTCACAAAACTGGGGTCCAAGTGACGTGAGGATACACTGGACAGCCTTACCACCCTGTGACAAGAAACACGATACAATAAAAGAAGAATGTGGATGTATAAACAAAAAGAAGCAAAGTAACATACAAAAATGTTAAGAACATTAAAATGTGTAAATACTACAGATAAAAGGCGACAGGCAGATCCGCTGAAGTGAATTTTGGTTTGTTCAGCCACTTGACAGTCAGGTCATTGTAATGATGATAATAAATCAATTGTATTAATGTATTATAAATAGAGTACAAGTCAAAGGGAGATTATATCGATAGTTATATAACACACTGGTGCGGTCTCATCTGGAGTTCTTTTTCAGTTTTGGGGTCCATATTACTAAATGAATATGGCAGCATTGAAAAAAGTCCAGAAAAGATCGACTAGGCTGACTTTGGGATTAAGAAGTCTGAGCTATTAGGAGACATTGAAGGAAACCTTTTCGATTTAAGCAAACAGAGAAGAGCGGACATAACTAAAGTCTTTAAAATAATGACAGGATTTAATTCAATGGATCACAGAAATGATTTTAAAATAAATTCTGCAACTGGGACACGGTTGGAAACTTGTCAAGGGTAGATTTTGCACAAATGTTTTTTTTTATTTTTTTATTATTTGTATTAATTTTATTACAATCCATACAAAGCAATCAAGTTTTTACAAAAAGAAAAATTATGCTAAGAACAGATCGATCCTCACCCCTGAGAGAGAGAGCAAGCCAAATAACGTTAAATTTAAGGCTTGTAAACATACCTAAATGAATAAATTCTCTGTGCTTCATGAACTTATTTTAAAATATTACTGATTAGATCCTGCCATGTTTTGAAAAAAGTCTGCACAGATCCTCTAACTGAGTATTTGATTTTTCCAATTTTAAATAATATAACACATCAGTTTCCCACTGACTTAAAAGAGGAGAGTTTGGGTTCTTCCAGTTTATCAGAATAAGTCTGCGTGCCAACAGTGTAGTGAATGCAATCACAATTTGTTTGTCCTTCTCCACTTTAAGACCCTCTGGAAGAACCCCAAACACAGCTGTTAATGGGTTAGGAGGGATTGTGAGTCCAAGACTGTCTGAGAGGTAATTAAAAATTTTTGTCCAGAATAATGTTAATTTGGTGCAGGCCCAGAACATGTGACCCAGTGAGGCTGGGACTTGGTTGCAACGTTCGCAGGTTGGATCATGCCCTGGAAACATTTTGGAGAGTTTTAGTCGAGACAGATGTGCTCGATATATAATTTTGAGTTGTATAATTGTATGCTTTGCGCATATGGAGCTCGAGTGAATTTTCTGCATTGCTACTTTCCACTCCTTTTCTGATATATTAATTGAGAGGTCTTTTTCCCAGTGTCCTCTTGGATCTTTGAAAGGAAGGGATTGTAAAATGATTTTATATATTGTAGAGATGGAGTCTGAGTCCTTGAGATTGAGCAATATTTTTTCCAGCATGGATGAGAGTCCAAGATGAGGAAAATCTGGAAGGTTCTGTTTAACAAAGTTCCTGATTTGAAGATATGATTTTGCACAAATGTTAGAAAGATTTCTTCACACAAAGAACCACAGACAGATGGAATGAAAGACCAAATAGTGTGCTGGCGAGTAGGACTTAAGCAGTTGAACTATGGACAGTTGACATTGGAGAAGAGAAAAACAAAAACTCCATTCAGAGAAAATACACCTGCTAAAAGATAAGATTGTCCTGAGCGGATGTCAGTGTAAGTGTGCCCCATCTTGTGTGCACCTGACACCTCTGTGCTAGACTCTAAACCCCTGTGACACTGTGCGGATGGATATGGTGACTGCTACATGCTGAACAAGCCTTTTCCATATTAGAAACTGCAGTTAGGACTTCCTGACATGTGCTTTCTGTCTGTGAACATCACATTGGGCAAGTGAAGGGCTAACATAAACAAAGCATTAGATAGATAGATAGATAGACAGATTGTGGGTGGGTTGGCACCCTGCCCAGGATTGGTTCCTGCCTTGTGCCCTGTGTTGGCTGGGATTGGCTCCGGCAGACCCCCGTGACCCTGTAGTTAGGATTCAGCGGGTTGGAGAATGGATGGATGGATAGATACTTTATTAATCCCAAGAGGAAATTTATATACTCCAGCAGCAGCATACTGATAAAGAACAATATTAAATTAAAGAGTGATAACAATGAAGGTATAACAGACAGACAATAACTTTGTATAATATTAACGTTTACCCCCCTGGGTGGAATTGAAGAGTCGCATAGTGTGGGGTCTCCTCAGTCTGTCAGTGGAGCAGGACGGTGACAGAAGTCTGTCGCTGAAGCTGCTCCTCTTTCTGGAGATGATCCTGTTCAGTGGATGCAGTGGATTCTCCATGATTGGCAGGAGCCTGCTCAGCGCCCGTCGCTCTGCCACAGATCTCAAACTGTCCAGCTCCGTGCCTACAATAGAGCTTGCCTTCCTCACCAGTTTGTCCAAGTGTGAGGTGTCCCTCTTCTTTACGCTGCCTCCTCAGCACACCACCGCGTAGAAGAGGGTGCTCACCACAACCGTCTGATAGAACATCTGCAGCATCTTATTGCAGATGTTGAAGGACGCCAGCCTTCTAAGGAAGTATAGTCGGCTCTGTCCTCTCTTGCACAGAGCATCAGTATTGGCAGTCCAGTCCAGTTTATCATCCAGCTGCACTCCCAGGTATTTATAGGTCTGTACACTGTCACCTCTGATAATCACATTAGCTATTAGACATCCATGACAAAGGTGGTGCCACTTTTCTTGCTGATATTGTATCAATAATTTGAACAGTGCGCACATAGCATCACTCAGCTGATGAATTTGATGGCCATAGTTCTAAAGGCTTCTTTGTGGCATAAGAACTGAGAAACTCAGCAATGAAAGGGTGCAGTGCATATCTAGAATAGGATCCCAAACACAGCTATCCATCCATTTTTAATCAAATCAGCTCACTAGGAAGTTGATGAGCTCCAGAAGGTTTTCAATAAAGTTGCTGTTAAAGGAAGCAGAACAGACCCTCTCTCTGGGACAAGGAGAGTGTGATCAGAAAATGGATTGCATATTGAGGCCATGTCACATTACTCAATTTTTCATGTGGTTTCCAATTGCACACTTTAATTATGTAATGTAAGCAAGTCAGGGGTAGTCATGGAGTGTGACATCCCATGTGGACTCAGCCTAACAACAAAATTAAAGAGGTTTTAGTTCATCTTAAGTCATAGGGGTGAGCTCCATGTCTGCTAGTGTTGAGAACTAATGAACGGAAGTACAATTCATGTAATACACTGACTACGAATAAGGACAGCGGAGGTTTTGGGCCTGATAAACAGAAGAGAAGCTTGTCTGTCTGATGTCACTGGTTTTCCGTATCACAACAGAATGGAAAAAAGGAAAAAAAAAGTGGGCAGAGATTGTGGCTGAACTTGCCATAAACATAAAGCCATCTTACTGCATCGTCTCTGTCAAACATGGTATTGATGTCAAAAAAAGGGATGAAACTGGGATACTTTGGAAATGTGCAGTACTGGAAAGCTGTCAAAGAGTTGTCTAATTTGACATACCCTGCAAATTGTAGTAATGTAATCTGACATACTCTGGCAACAACATTAGTAACCGCAGTGGTCAGGTTTGACATCTCCTCTGACTAGAAGGGCTGTAATGCGACAATGGCTTTAGACAGTCTGCAGGAAGTGATCTGTGACACAGACGTGTGACCCGTGAGACACAAGTCTGGCACTGAGCTCCATTTTCAACTTTCTGTGATAATTGGGATAACCTTCTAAGGTTTCCTGGCATTGTGCTGTCTGCAGTGGCTGCTATATTAAAATTGAGGCTAACTGATTATCCGCTAATGTGTCCCTAACCTGGCTTGACCGAGAGAGCAGTTGCTTAGCAGAGATGCATCTCTCAACTCCTCACTGGCCATGAGAATGGTGAGGTGTCTCTTTCAGTTGCTGCTCTCATATAATAGCCATCTAACAGTTTCTATTCAAGTAGCCAGCCCAGAAAGAAGTGAAGAATCTGAAAGAGGTTCTGCTCCCTCCCGCTCTATTTAATTATCCCTGCTGATCCTTTCCAGCCTGAGGCGACTGACCTCCACACTGCTTTACTACCGCAGACCCACTCAGAGTTTGGCTCAGTGACAGCTGATGAGAAGCAGACCCCATGGTGACCTGCTGCCTTCATTTATTCCTGTCATGGGTCTCGTCCAGACTGTATATGGTCAGAAGTCGCCAATTAAAGGCTTACAGGTGCTGGGCACTGGCAGGCAGCACTCTGCAGGACGCTTGGCTGCTGCTCATCCACATTCCCAGTTGGGCCGCACTTTAACACTCAGCTACAGATTATCACGCTGCATTGATGTACTTTATGCAGCACGAGGGACGGTCAGCCTAGAAGAATGCACTGTGCTGTTGCACTTCTCTGCCATTATCTGCGAGTAAAACTGTCGATTCTCCTTCATTACCATCAGCCATTCTTTTGCCATGTACACAGGCAGCATCTTTGTGCTATTCTTGGCCTCGGCTTGGCTGACCACTAAACTGCCCGTTACGGTACTTTATTATATCATCTGGCGTCATGGCTGGCTGTGCTTCTCCAGTTGCTGCTCAAGCAGTAAGCACTTTGGACAGCTCCTGCTCCTATTGATTCGGCCTTAAAGCTGTTATAGAGGCTGTGTGCTTAATCAATCAGATTTTACTCCCTTGTAGTCCTGGGATTCGTTTGGATCTTGTTTTAATTTATATTTTGGACAGTGAGGATTTGTTCCCTCTTACATGATGCAAACTGCTTTACAATCACAATAGCTGAAAAATAACAGTAGACGAATTGATGGCTTCTGGTATGTGTGTGCTCGTGACATTCAGCATAAATCACATTTAGACACCTTCTACGGCTAAGAACAGCTGTCTGGCATGCTGAGCAGCCCATCTGAAAGCATGTCCATAAACTCACCAGGGACATCTGGCATTTGTAACTCTTTGTAGGGGCAGGTGTAGCACTTCTGAAGATATCTCATAAAAATTCAGGACCCCTGAGTCATGACAAGCAGCTAAAATAGTAAAGAGCTCCGAAATAAGAGAGAGGCGTGTAGCCTCAATTATTGGTGACTTAGAGAGCATAGACCAGGGAACGTGGTCAGAAGTAACACCAACGGAAAGGCACAGGGACTCTTAGGAGGAGCATCATCATAAAATATACATATAAAGAGAAAAATCATGAGTCAGGGAGGATTGACACACGGTTTATGAACCTACACATTCAACAATGCAGGATACTGTTCCCAGTAACACTGCAGAAAAATGTTTAAATATAGAAAACATTTACAAAAAAGCTCAATTCTAACACTAGATAGAACATTATTAGTCCCCAAGGGGAAGTGTGGTTTTTTTTTTTTTAAGTATTTCTTTAAATAAATCTTATATATAAATGTCTACACGTGGGAGTGTGTGTGTGTGTGTCTGTCTGACCCGGAAGTGAGAGGTGGAGTTGAGGTAAGAGCTCCGCCTCCGAGGAAACAGAAAACTCGCGTAGCCGCTAATAACACAAGCGAGGCGAGCACATCTGCAAAACGAAACCTCAGATGAGGGACAAAGTCGCTTAGCCACTAATAACACAAGCGAGGCGAGCACATTAGTAAAACGAAACCTCTAAAGAAAGACAAAGTCGCTAAGCCACTCATAACACAAGCGAGGCGAGCACATCTGCAAAACGAAACCTCAGATGAGGGACAAAGTCGCTTAGCCACTAATATATTTCTCCTCTTGCCACTAATGCACAAGCAATGTGAGCAAGTCGGCAAAATGAATCCTCCTTGGGGAGAGATGCCCACAGTAGTTCTTTTCAATTACCTGACATCTCTACATTTCAGTTTTTTAATGACAATTTCAATAGTTTCTAGGACCCCAGGCTTTTTACATCACAGGCTTACACAGCTAGTAAATAAATAAATACATAAATAGATAGATAAGTAAGCAAATAAATGAATAAATAAATAGATATACACACACACTTTGGTGAGAGTGAGTCCCATAAATGCCCTTTTAATGAACTTGGTGATTCTCTTGAAGTGATGGTGCCAGCCCAGCACTCCTCAGTGTAGAAGATTGCACTGGCCATCACAGAGTTACAGAAGACATGAAGGATGTCACTCCCCACATTAAAGAGCACAGTCTCCCCATAAAAAACAGCCTGCTCTGCCCTTTCTTATGGAGTTCCTGTTGTGTTCCAGGGATGGCAGGGATGTCCCAGTTTTGGATACTTGTTTGATTTCTTGTGGGGTGTTTAGCGATTCAGAATTAAACTATGCAGTTTGGATTTTGTGTGATCTCTTGGATTCTTCGTTTGGGTATTTGGTTTTGGTATTTGGGCGTGGAGCATGTTTGTCTTCTGACCCCAATCTTGTTTTTCACCTTTTTGCTCTCGTTTGTTTGATATGAGACATGGACCTCGGAATTATTGTGAGTGATTGAAAAGACCAGAAGATAATAAAGTTAACTAGAATCGTAGTCCGCGAAAGTGAAAAGGTCTGAGTAGGGAGTTTAAAATAAATCAAGCAAACAAACCAATTGAGTAAAACCTAAATTCAAAGTCAAAATCAAAAAATGAATTTGAGAACTGAAAAGGAATCTAGTATTTGGCCTACTTGAAAAGTAAACAAACTGACTCCACGAGATCTGTGATTTTTGCCCAACTGAAGGATACTTTCTACTTGTGCCGGTCCGTTTTTATATCGGGTAGTGTCCTTAAAACAATGAGCTGTGGTCACGTGACCCATCAATCTCGGCAATAAAAAAAAAAAATAAAATGCACTATAAAACTTATAACACTCCTGGTCCTTCTTGTGTGCTTTTATTCTCTCTTTCTTCTACCTTGTGCTGATCTGCTCACTGAAGAAGGAGCTGACTCTCTCCCTTACACAAATGTCTGCCTCCCCTGGCACTGAACCCCTGCATTCCCTGCTGTAGGTGACACAGCTTACAGAGGAGTGATAGTACAGAGAGATTGAAAGTGCCATTTGCTTGCATTTAAGCAGAAGACTCCGGTGAAGTCACACCACTGGAGTTACCCCACTTAGGGCTTCACTGGAGACTACCAATCTGAGGTGTAATTTACTTCTGTGCAAGGAGGAGGTGCTCTTAACGTAGTCATAAAAATGAAGACCCCTCCCCACACACCCCTAGTGGCGTGTATAAGAACATTGAATTAAGTGCACAATTTCCCTTCATCTAAGGAGAAGGCTCTCGCTCACATGGAGGGATGGATGCCCCCACCTAGGGACTTGTTGCAGAGTAGGGTTTCCTAAATGGCGTCTACCTGAGTGTTGTGATATCTTATGGGAGTGGGGATGTTAAGGCCTGACTTTCTGATTTGAACAGAATTTGCTGAAGATTTAACTGCCAGCATGGGGGCAAAATAAATGTCAAGATGTTTACCTGAACTTCTTTTTTTAAGATTACACTCATCTGTGTCTTATTCATCCAAGATTATGACTAATGACAGACACTCAAAAAAAATGTTAAGAAATCTTTCTGGCAGCCTTTCATGAAGAGATTTGTCTGCGTAGCCTTTTGCTGTTACACACTTTCAATGAATAATTTCATTAACACTACAGACATGGTGGGTGGCATGGTGGCGCAGTCACAAGATTTGCTTAAGAAGTCTGGATTCATTGCCAACCTACTTACTGTCTGTGCTGAGTTTAGACATCAAATACACAAAACTAAATCATTCAGCTCCATATTGCTTTTTGCCACAAAACAGCATAAGCCTTTTAAAAATGTTGTATTGATATTTGTCAAATTTAATTTCTCATAGATGTGATGTTGCACTCATTAATTTTTATTTTTACATTTATTGTAATACACAAATTAACTAAAAAGGACTTGTGACGATGCTTTGTTGATCTTACATTAAGTTCTGGATTTTTTCTCTTATTTCAATCCGTGTACCTGATTTATTATTGACGTATGTGATGCTCACAATCTCTGAGCATGTGCTTGCCCTGGAGTTTGGGTGGGGTGGTCTTTAAAGTTTTGAAATCCTGGGGTCCATGATGGTCTTATCCTGGCCTTGCATCGATATACGTGTGTGCTGTTTTTATTTGTTTTATGTTTTAAATAGACGAAGAATAAAACAAAAATGCAAAACATACATCACTGAAAGAGCGAACACAGCCCAGGCCTAAGCTTGAGAGTGAGCCTGCTTTGACCCTCACAATAGCAGTAAGGAGGCATGCCCACTTGCCAATGTCAAAACACAACTCACGTCCAAACTCCAGAGTGAGTGGGCTCGGGCAGGAGATGGTCATTTATTTCTCAGATTTGTACTAACATCAAGGGCATCCCTGGGAGTCACAAGCTTTCCTATAAAGTCTAAACGTGTCTTCTGGGCTTTGGGGAGTTGGGTCCCTGAGTGACCACCCCAGGTTAGTAGATTTCAGATGTGTGGTGGGAGTGATCTTGTATGTTATGAAGTTACCTTTTCGACTTCTCCCCTCACGGAGATGCACTCTTCATTGAAGGCTCCCTTGTTTATCATGCTGAGGCACTTTTTCAGTCTCTCCTAAATGCCGTGATTCAGTGCTAAATCTCTCATCCATTAGTCTAAAAGCTTTAACCTCCGTGCCACCTGCCTGAGATGAGATGCTGCTTTGCTGCTCTGAAGTCCTTCCTCATGTGCTTCTTCAAGAGCTCCCACACTTTACCGATAAAGGAGACATATTGTTGCAAGCTGTTGGAAATGAGCACATCTTGTTATTCCTAAGAATGAAAAGAACACAGCTCAACACATTTCTGTTTGTCTTGTCTGATGTGACAAGCTCGGGTTGTTTAAGCACATCATGTTTGGCCTGCTGCACACTGCCTTTGAAAGCTTTTAGATTTCCATTATTTGAAATGAGAAGTTCTAATAAAATATAAAATGCTGGATGAACCACAGTTGGTTCTATATTGTGCTTTTAAAAGTTAGCACTGGAATTGCTATACTGTCCATATTTTCTCTAGTTTTAGTCAGAGACCTAAAGCAGCCTTTGTTCACCTATAAGACCCTTCGGTGCTCTGGGTAACCCACTAGCTACTGAATGAGCCTTTGGTGTACCTTCAAAGGCAATCTGACGTTCTTCTAGGCATACTGCACCATCAGAGTTGGGGATTGCGTGTTACTGTGACCTGATTACATTGTTTAGTAATGAAGTCCTGTAATCACATTACAGTCACTGACTTGAATTGAATTTTATTATATGTACTTGAGTTACATGTTTGATAAAAGTCCTGAAAGGGCAGGCTTTCCATGCTACTATCATGATCAACGTTGAATTTTATGGACTTCTGGCCTTTGTCTATATTAGAGGCCATGTTGTTTACGCTTCGTTAGGGTCGCACCCCATGTTCCTAGGGGTGTGGCTTCTGGGGTTGTGACCTTGAGCTCATTAGCACGATGGGATAAAAGGTCAGCATTTGCACCAAGCTTCAGTCAATCTGTGGATAAATCCTTTAAACTCTAAAAGAAACTCTCTCTTTGTTATTGATATTTATGTGTTGCCTGATTCGCTTCATTTGCTTTGTTTTGACTTTTTCATGAATCTCCGAATTTGACACAAAAAATCAGTTCTCCATTTCCTGCTGAGCCAGGACAGTTACTTAACACTCGAGGAGGTGAGCGCGGCTACCCAATGCACTGCACATGCACACTACGTTCACACAGGCATGGAGCACGTTGAATTTTACATCCCAGGGATCTCTACTGCAGATGAGTGTTATTTTATGACATTCCATTACAGTTTGCTTTATTTGGGGTTTGCACTGATGTTGAATTTCATGTTGTACTTTAAATGATATCAGCTTTTCAGTTTTAAAAAGCATTAAGATAGCATATTTATCAAAGAAAATGTAATTTCAACTAAAGGAAGACCGAGTGAAGATAATCATGGTATGTGTCCAGGAATTTTATAATTAAATGTATCTGGATACATGTGGTGTACAGCTTCTTCATCAAAGAACCCAGAAGGAGTTACATTTACAGAGGCAAAAAAAGGCTTTGATATCCAATTAAGTGAACACACTTAACTGTCATGTGTCATAAAATGGTGCATCATAGCCCAACATGCTTTTCAGTTTTTTTTTTATGTCTCTTTAACTTCCCCAGACAAATAAAGAAGTCTGTGTACAGGTGGGCTACAAAAAATTGTTAATGAATGTAAGATATTTAATTATAAAATATTATTTGCTAACTTTTTGATCACGACATGCCTTTTCTGATAGTGTTGCCATCCTTTAAAAAGCACTATAATTAGATAGGGCTGTCAACCAGTATTAAGGATAGTCTTCTTCTTCAGCTGCTCCCGTTAGGGGTTGCCACAGTGGATTATCTTCTTCCATATCTTCTTGTCCTCGTCATCTTGCTTTGTTACACCCATCACCTGCATGTCCTCTCTCACCACATCCATAAACCTTCTCTTAGGCCTTCCTCTTTTCCTCTTCCTTGGCAGCTCTATCCTTAGCATCCTTCTCCCAACATACTCCACATCTCTTCTGCACATGTCCAAACCAACGCAATCTCGCCGCTCTGACTTTGTCTCCCAACTGTCCAACTTGACCTGACCCTCTAATGTCCTCATTTCTAATCCTGTCCATCCTCGTCACATGCAATGCAAATCTTAGCATTTTTAACCCTGCCACCTCCAGCTCTGTCTCCTGCTTTCTGGTCAGTGTCACCGTCTCCAGCCCATATAACATAGCTGGTCTCACTACTGTCCTGTAGACCTTCCCTTGCACTCTTGCTGATACCTGTCTGTCACAAATTACTCCTGACACTCTTCTCCACCCATTCCACCCTGCCTGCACTCTCTTTTTCACCTCTCTTCCACAATCCCCATTACTCTGTACTGTTGATCCCAAGTATTTAAACTCATCCTCCTTCACCAGCTCTACTCCCTTCATCCTCACCTTTCCACTGGCCTCCCTCTCATTTACACACATGTATTCTGTCTTGTTCCTACTGACCTTCATTCCTCTCCTCTCTAGAGCATATCTCCACCTCTCCAGGGTCTCCTCAACCTGCTCCCTACTCTTGCTACAGATCACAATGTCATCAGCAAACATCATAGTCCAAGGGGACTCCTGTCTAATCTCATCTGTCAACCTGTCCATCACCATTGCAAATTAGAAAGGGCTCAGAGCTGATCTCTGATGTAGTCCCACCTCCAACTTGACTGCATCCGTCACTCCTACCGCAGACCTCACCACTGTCACACTTCCCTTATACATATCCTGTATAACTGTTACGTACTTCTCTACCACTCCCGACTTCCTCGTACAACACCACAGCTCCTCTCGAGGCACCCTGTCATATGCTTTCTCCAGGTCCACAAAGACGCAATGCAACTCCTTCTGGCCTTCTCTAAACTTCTCCATCAACATCCTCACAGCAAACATTGCGTCTGTCGTGCTCTTTCCTGGCATGAAACCATACTGCTGCTCACTAATCATCACCTCACTTCTTAACCTAGCTTCCACTACTCTTTCCCATAACTTCATGCTGCGGCTCTTCAATTTTATCCCCCTGTAGTAGTAGAATAGTCCTGTAATAGTCCTGTACATCCCCCTTATTCTTAAATATCGGCACCAGTACACTTCTTCTCCACTCCCCTAACATCTTCTCACATACCAGGTTCCATTAAACAATCTGATTAAAAACTCCACTGCCATCTCTCCTAAATCCCTCCATGCTTCCATAGGTATGTCATCTGGACCAACGGCTTTTCCATTCTTCATCCTTTCCATAGCTGTCCTTACTTCCTCCTTGCTAATCCGTTGCACTTCCTGATTCACTATCTCCACATCATCCAACCTCTTCTCTCTCTCATTCTCTTCATTCATCAACCTCTCAAAGTACTCTTTCCATCTGCTCAACACACTCTCCTCGCTTGTGAGTACATTTCCATCTTTATCCTTTATCACCCTAACCTGCTGCACATCTTTGTCCCTCTGTCTAGCCAATCGGTACATGTCCTTTTCTCCCTCCTTAGAGTCCAAGGACAGTAATTATTATTAAGAACAGTATATATTAAGGACATTAATTCAAACAAAATGTTGCAGTGCCAACCTGGCCCCCCCGTTTACTCAAAAAATAGTTTTGGTGGTGCAGAGACAAACAAAGTGTAAATAGCACTATAAGGTTGCTGTATGCAGTGTTCAAGCATTTGGGTTCAGAGCTCCATCATGTGGTTGCCTGTCTCCCAAATGAGATGCCACCTTCAGGGAGCGCACTTTTTTTTTTTAATAGCTCCTGGACCAGAAGGGGAGTGGTCAGTTGCCCTCAGAGATGTGGGTGGAAAAGGACACAAGCTAGTGTTTGTATCCCCTTCTGGCAGTGCGTACCCTTGACAAGCCGGAAAGTGACCCTCTGATGCACATGCATGGCACAGGGCAATCAGAAAAACTGGCGAAGTCAAAAAACAAATCAAGGCTCAGAAATCAGGAGATCAGAAATACTATCGACCAAAATGAAAAACAAAATTCATAGTCAGAAAATGGTCAAAAGATGTTCAAAAACCAAAGAATTAAAAAGAGTATGCAAGCAACACAACAACAATAGGGTTTTGGGAATATATATATATAGGGTGGTCCAGATCTAATTATGCAATTTTCATTATGCTGTAACTTATTAAATGTATTACATAGAAAATCACCCGAAAAATCCTGGACCATCGAGAAGTGTGCGAACTGACGACATGAAGAATCATCTTTGTGCCAAAATTGAATCGTCCCTGCATAAATCAAAGTCATCCAGATGATCTGGATCTGCATAATTAGATCTGGACCACCCTGTACTCAAATACGGAAACAACTTTAAGGTGCACTTTTATCCTGTTGCATCATGATTGGCAGTTCATGACAACAGAGGACAAAATAAAACTAGGCCAGTAGACAAAAATAAGATATAATCACCAGAATGTTTGTGTTAGAAAACCCACAGATATACAGTGGAACCTCGAGATACGAGTTTAATTCGTTCCAGCACTGAGCTTGTATAGCGAATTTCTCGTATCTAGAACAAACTTCCCCATTGAAAATAATGGAAATCCAGTTAATCCGTTCCACACCCCCAAAAATATCAACATAAAAATCAATTTTCCTAACAAATAACACTGATAAATAATATATACAAGTGGAACCTCGGTTTGCAAGTAACTTGGTTTAAGAGTGTTTTGCAAGAGAAGCTAAATATTTTAATTAATTTTGACTTGATAAAACGAGCGATGTCTTGCAATACAAGTAGTATGGATACACTTTGTCTGCTGAGCGTCATGTGATCATAACTGAGCTGATGGTTCTTCTCTCTCGTGCGTGTCTCTCTCTCTCTCTCTCTCCTCTTGAGGGCAATCGTCTCCTATTCTCCGTCTGCATGTGCGTGATATTTTTGGATACGCTTATACGGCGAACTGCTACAGCGAAACAATGAAATCACAAGCGCACAAACACATAGATCCTCATGCTATGGTAGAACAAGGAACACTGAGTGAGCTGACAGGCTGGCAGCGTCAGCTTGGGTGAATCCCCGAGTCGAGGCAGATAGGGAAACGCGTCACGCATAACCACAGCCTGGCTCGTGGCTCGTTACACGAGCCAATGCTCGTATTTAGATCTGAATTTTTCGCTCATACTTTCCTCGTATCCTGAATTTCTTGTATACAGAGGTGTTCATATCTTGAGGTTCCACTGTACATGAAAATCAAAACAAGGGCCACTAGAATCCCTGTAATAAATGAACACATACTGAGGATTCCTGAAAAGCGTAAGGGGAATCAAGTGGGCACAGACACAGAGACACGGGCATATGCGTTGTGTGACACAAGAAAAACACTCGATCAATAAGTGCTCTCATCTATTACCTGCCAAACTTGCAATAATTTTACTGTTCTACAAACTCATTGTCCAAGTGGTTAGGCCTGGTTTATTTTTAATAAATTATTTTTTAATTGATATTTTTTTTTTTTCATCAAAGACTAGCAGATCTTGTGCGCTTCGCTGCAGTCGCTGTAGTTGGAATAACTATGTATGTACATGTGACTTATAGAGCTTCTTTATATACAACATTTTTGGTTTGTCCTCCTGGAGCCAAAATATATAAATTTTCTCTATGACTAATTTGTGAACATGCTACATAAAGAATAGAAACGGGAAAAACGGCAACACCGCCGGGAACAACAGTAAATGAGATAAAGTAAAAGTCTACCAAACACTAAGTGAGATAAAGTAAAAAAGGGCAACTGCGCTGGGAACAACCATAAAAAACAACAGTAAATAAGATAAAGTAAAAGTCTACGAAACACTAAAGTACAAAAACAAAATAGAAAGTAACAGTAAACCGCAACACCACCGGGAACACTGGCACACCGCGCCTACTAAACACTAAGAAACACTAAGTAGAAACACTAAAGGTAAAAATACTATTCAGTAAGTACTGCGTCTAGTAAACAGCAAATCAGTAAAGAAGTGTGGACTAAACAGTAAGGAAAAAGAACGGCAAGACCGTGTCAGCTGTAGAGCTCAGCTCGGAGCGAAATGAAGTGAATGAAATGACGTGAATGGGAGGGGAGATGATCACGTGACTCCCCCACCCGCCTTAACTCTCAATCCCTCCACAAACACACAAACACAGTCTCTCGGATCCCAACTCTCCTTTATATATATATATATATATAGATACCTTTTGTGAATGAAATGCCTCAACCTCCTGGTTCAAATATTTGAAAGGGCACATTGCTCATTTAGATGTGTCATTATTGGTTTAACTGCTGAATTCACGTCACTGTTATTGGTTGTTTCTTCCTTATTTAAATACTGAAATGATGTTTGGGTGCCATTCTTGTACTTTCTAATAGCACATATTTGCATGGGTTTAAAAAAAAATCATGTAAAAGTAAGGAAATTAGTTATGGGATTCATTCCTTTCTCCAGGTGGCAATGAGGAAATTAATCCCATTGCAATCTGAGAGAAGTAAGTAATGATTAGTAAAGGACTACTTTCTTTGAGTGTGTACCCCGGCTCTGGAAGATTCCAACGTATGTTTTGACCATTCTGTAAAGACTCATCATGGAATCGGTGGTCCTGGTGGCACTGGACACAGCTAGGCTCTGCTTCATTTACTGTACAAGGAACCCTCTAATCTGTGGCCCTCAAGCTCATGTGCGTGCTTGAGCTGGATGTGTGCGCCAAGAGCTGTAAATTCAATTCTTGTTATGGTACAAAAACAACAAAAAGTGACAATTTAATGATTAATTACATGATACAGTTAAGAATACAGAGTACTGAATAAGGGACTTTGGAGAAATCAGCTGGGCAGACATTGAAAAGCAGCAGAAAATAATCACCTACAGCACAGAAAAGACAAGGAAGACTGATGTTACAACTGAACAGAGGCACAAAAGGTTCCCAAGATAGTTAAAGAAAGGTACAAACTGTAATAAGGCCTTCATAAAATTAAATTAAAATTTGACAAAGCCAGCTAAGAATGGGGTGACAAAAATGAACTCATGTCAGCATAAAGGAGACGCTCCTTTATGTCTCCACATTTATGCTTACTAATTTCAGGGAAGTCACTGCCAAGTGATATCTGCCCACAGAAACAGAACCTTAGTGGTAAAAACAAACTTAACAATGTCACAATTATTCTTTGTCCTGAGCAGACATTCATAGCTGTGGCAGGTGCCCTCCTGATTTTTCAACTCTTTAAGTGGTACCATTAGGCTAATAGGGAGTCCCTGTCACAGTTGATGGCTCAGACAAATAATTTGTGGTGTATAAGAAGATCCAGCCATGTGAAGCACAGCTTAGAAGACCTGTCTGTTTCACCACCTGTTACCTCGGAGTGAAGTAGCTGGGCGGATGTCTTTTCCTTTCTTACAAAGCGATCACCAAAACTTGGAATGTTGTAGACTGCCAAACCAATGTGCCATTACTGCATATAAGCAGTCCTTGCCAGGCTGGCACCACTTGGGCAATCCCCTGTAACTCCTGCCCCATTGACAGCCCTGCATCAGCAGAGACGTTGCCAGTATTCCAGCATTAGCTTCTTTATTATACTGGTTTGAAACGGAAAGTACAGGGAAAATGTTTCCAATGACTAGAGTTTTTATCTACAATACATACTGCTGAGCTGACTAATCAATTAGATAGACAGACCTTCATCCCTCCTTTCTTGATCATTTTGACCATTAACTAACTGTATGGTACTCCAATTAGGAACATTAAGCATGTCCTAAAAAATAAGACACTCTGTCATTTTCTAAACCCAATTATTCTGTGACAGGATCATATGAGGCTGGTCCACTACAAAGCACACTCACTTACACAGGGACAGTTTGCAACTGCTTCATCAGTCACAGCTTTATGGTGGCATGGCAAAGAGAAAGCCACTAAACAAATTCACGACATCTTCAATGAGTTGGCCAGAAGGTACGTATGAGACTGATAAGACCAAAACTGAGTTCTTAGACCATCAGAATGTATGCCATGTTTAGTGTAAGACAAACGCTGCACATATTTAAAAATACACCATCTCCACTGTGAAGTATGTTGATGGCAGCGCCAGGCTGTGGGTATGCTTCTCTGTAGCAGGCTCTTGAAGGCTTGTGAGGGTAAAATGAATGCAACAAAATCTTAGAAGGAAATCTTGATGGAGCCTGCGAGAAATCTGTGCTACACATCAATAGCTTAAAAAGAGCAAAGTTAATGGCCTGGAGCGGCCAAGTCAGAGTTCAGATCTCAATCCAACTGAGAATTTGTGGTTGGACTTGAAAAAAGCTGTTCACTCGTGGGCGCCATGTAACGTGAGAAAGCTTGAGCAGTTGTGCAAAGAACAATGAGGAAAAAATACAGAGTCAGGATGTGCGCAGTTGACAGAGAGAGACCTGTCCACATGGAGGTAAGGCTGTTATGATTGCCAAAGGTGCAACTGCTAAATACTGACCTGAAGACTTATGCAATCAAATCATTTGTGTTTCATATTTATAATTAATTGAAATCACTTTGTAGAGAAGTGTTTTCACTTTAACATTGAAAAGTTTTTTTCTGATGATCAATGTCAAAAAAGCCGAATTAAATGCACTGTGGTTCAATGTTGCACAATAACGAAATGTGAAGCCATCTCTGGCTTTATTCCCTGCTTGTACAGAAGCTGTAGCAAATCTCTGTGTTATAGTAATTACAGTAGAAAGTGGACATTGTAATTTTTGTATCTTAGAGTGCAACCTTCATGGGTGACATTGTGACAGATAGGGAGCAATATAAAATGTCAGAAACCAAATAAAAGTCCAATAATTGACTTTATTTTCACAGTACACTGCACAAAGAACCCTCTCCTCCACAATATTCATACAATACAATAATAATGATCACAATAATACTCTCCACCACCTCCCAGACGCGTTGCCCTCCTACCACCCAGCTCAGCTCAACGCTCTGGTGTCTCTTTCAGTCTTTTATAGTCCTTGCCCCGGAAGTGTTTTGCCCTCGCTGTCCACGTGACTAGGAACACTTCTGGGTCAGATAAAAAACCTTTTTCTTTACCCCTGAAGCACGTCATTCCCCTTGTCCATGTGTACTTCTGGGGCGTAGGGAAAATAGTCACTGTTCCTCTCTGCAGCGCCTTCTTTTGGCCCCCATGGTATCCAGCAGGGCTGTAAAGGAAAACTCCAACGTCCATAATTCCCTGCTGGCATTCAGGGCACCTCCATGCTTCAGGGAGGGCTCCACCTGGCGGCGTGGGGTATTGGCCAGGATGAACGACTGGCCACCCTTCACAGTACTTTCCCCTCAGCGAAGAATTATGATTCTGAGCGGCCTGCCCCGAGAGGAAAGTCTTCCTCCAGGAGGATATTCCAGTCGTACCTTTATCATTCCGTGTGCGACAGTCCCTGGAGAACCTAGGGGGAACATCATAACAGTGAGACACTTCTTCCCCCCTTCTCCAAGGACAGTTTCGGTAGACATGGCCCGTCCTTCGACAATAATAACACTGCCTCCTTCCTCCTGCTACTCTCCCTCTGCAGAACTGAAAACAGTTGGGAAATGCTGACTCCGCTCCTTTCTCCGCTGTGGAGAATTCCAACGCCGCCTTTGTGTTCTCAACTCCCCTTACTGCTTTGTTAGGAGACCCCGGTTTCTCTTTTGGGATCTCCTTCTTAATCTGGGGTTTGTTCACAGTTTGGGTCTCTCTATGAGAGAAAGAGAGCCCCTTTCCTGTCTGCACCCCTTTTGATTTTTTAATTACACGGGTCGGGGTCTTTAGGACCGAATCATTTCCAGAGACAGCACCATCCAGCTGCTCCAGCTCGATCGGCCCTTCCTCTGGCTACTCGGTTATCGTTTCAGCCTCTCTTGTAGGGTTCCAAGAGGATTGGCAACCGCTACTAATTAATCGCAGGCCCGGTTCACTCTGCGACCCTCTATTGTATAAGGTACGGGTCTCGCTTACCTGTACCACCGCATTTTTTACTACTGGAAGCTCCTGACCAAATCGCTGCAGGTACTCCTCTACCTTCTTTACTAGCGCTTCTGCCATCGCTCCCAGGTCTCCGACTATTTTCTGGATCACCATCAGCATCTGCAAAATGCCTCGCACTGGCTCGATCAGTTTCTCAAGTTCCCGTACGTCGAAAGAGTTAATTAATTCGTCCGGAGGCAAGCTTAAACAGTCACTCGCCTTACCTTCTGGCCGGGAGCCAATGAGCACGCTTCTTCCATACACGTGCTCTGACGGGTCTTGTGAAAGCTTCTGGGAATTGAAGTTCTTTATGTGGGAGGACCGGGTCGCCTCCTTCGGCGGACTGTGGTCTGTCTTTATTAATTTTTTAACCGACCGATCAGCCATTTCCAGGCCCTCCTTACCTTCTTGTAGGGTGAGCGGTACATTCGCTCACCTACCCTTCCCCTTCGGAATGTCTGAGTACGTCTTCTTGCGGGCAAAGGTAGAAACAAGGGGTCGCGGATCTTCTCCTTGCCACAATGCACCAGGTTGGATCGCTTGTCCCTCGCCGGTACCCGTCAAGCGGAAGTCTTTTGTCTTCCCCACCAGCTCGACTGAGAGCGCACCGCCATCTTCGGAAGAGTTATCTGCCTCCCGCAGAGCCTCCAGATGACGTTTTCCGAGGTATGTGCACGGCACTAAATGAGATGTTTTAAAAATATGTTCGTTAAATTTGCCGGCACATACCTCGGTGTTTTTCTCCTCCTCCGGAGGCTTCTCCCGTGCTGCGCAGCCGCTCTGTACTCCCTCCCGGGTGTCGGCCATGGTGAGTAGATCTCCTCCACTGGTGCTGCTACTTGGTTTTAGCTTCTTCTTTCCCATGACGGTGTTGAAAAACGGGGTTTCCAGCGATGTTGCTGCGTGTCCTGACGCTGTCATGTTGGGGTTCTCTGTCCACAGAAATTTTTTGAACAGGTCCTCTGCCAAAAGGATGGCCAGAGTATCCTGCCGACTACGACACTGTGACAGATAGGGTGCGCTATCGCTCCCTTCAACCCTCCGATCAAACGTCAGACACCAAATAAAACTCCAATAATTGACTTTATTTTCACAGTACAGTGCACAAAGCACCCTCTCCTCCACAATACTCATACAATACAATAATAATGATCACAATAATACTCTCCAAGGCTCCCAGATGCGTTGCACTCCTACCACCCAGCTCAGCTCAACGTTCTGGTGTCTCTTTCAGTCTTTTATAGTCCTTGCCCCGGAAGTGTTTTGCCCTCTCTGTCCACGTGACTAGGAACACTTCTGGGTCAGATAAAAAACCTTTTTCTTTACCCCTGAAGCACGTCATTCCCCTTGTCCATGTGTACTTCCGGGGCGTAGGGAAAATAGTCACTGTTCCTCCCTGCAGCGCCTTCTTTTGGCCCCCATGGTATCCAGCAGGGCTGTAAAGGAAAACTCCAACGTCCATAATTCCCTGCTGGCATTCGGGGCACCTTCATGCTTCAGGGAGGGCTTCACCTGGTGGCGTGGAGGTATTGGCCGGGATGAACGACCGGCCACCCTTCACACATATTTATCAGTATTCATTGGGACAAATGTAAGATTTTTGTAGGAGTGTTCCCACTTTTGGACAAAAGATTGATGCTTAAAATTGTAAATATGTGTTAAAAAAATGGCTGACAAGAGAGTAGCAGCTTTTGAAAATGATGTGGACTTTGGCAGGCTATGAAACTTCAGAGTCTAAACATTTTGGTAACTGACCTCATGTTGTATGCCTAATTAAGTTCTTCCACCTTGCCCCGTAAATGAGGCCATCAGGCTACTGAAATGGTGGTGAATGGAGATGGCATACTGGAATAAAGGATGTATAAATCAGAGTTGTCTTTGTTTTTATTTTTTTTCAAGGTTCCATTAACAGAAGCTGTCCTGCTGCCACCTGTATGCACCTTTCCCCTCAACAAGGGCAAGTGCACATCCTTCAAAGTTAATGAAGTATACAAAAAGAAATGCATTTAACAGAAGATATGGTCGCTCACAGTTGCTTTAACGAGCAGCAAAGCAGGGGTAACACTTTAGGAAAGGGGCTACCTCAGTGCATCCATCAGTCACTTACTTCTGCGTAACAAGCACTTTGGCCTTAAACAGACTTACAAAGCTCCTATGATGACGTTTGACAATATGAGCTGCCCACAGTGCATGCATTAGTCACTCACCACTGCATAACAAGACCTTAACAAAGGCTTTATTTGTGTTTCACTGCAACAAGTGACTAATAGAAGTACCAGGGAAGGTCCTTAAAGCCAAAACTCCAAAATGTTACGACAAAAATGTGTTGAGTAGGTAGCTCTTAGCTCAAAATGTAAATTATTATTATGCTCCTTTAAACCTTAAATTTTTATTCTGGTCTGAAAGTCATTTAGAATTGGATAGATTTTCACTGGAATATATTTTTTTTTATCAAATTCTCTGCCAATATTTACTATTCAAACAGTAATGAAGAAAGCAGAACTGAAAATGATATGCTGATAAAGCTGAGCCAAGGCCACTTTCTACTCGTGCATCTGTTGTCGGAGGAGGTGAGCGTTCCTAATTCCCGTATATCTGGGGAGTCATTCATGCTTGACTACAAAGAGACAACACTCCCGGGCACTATGACTAAGCAAACTGCGGCACACGTGATTGCAAAGGAGCACGGCCTTATCCTGCTACTTGGAAATGGCACATAACCACCAACACCTTCTTTATATAGGGCAGACATTTTATAAAACAGGTGAAGGCAGGAGACAGGCCAACTACTGTAAGTACACAGGTGGTGCAGTAGTAGAGCTGCTGCTTTGCAATAAGGAGATTGTGGGTTCACTTCCCAGGTCCTCCCTGCACGGAGAGCACTTTGTGTTGTGAGAAAAGTGCTATATAAATGTAAAGAATTATTATTATTCTTTTTATCAACACTCTACTATGGAGGATGCAGCTGACCTGCTCTCCTCTCACCTGTCAAGACATTTTATATTTCCTTTTCTTTCTGGGTGTCATGATGGCACAGTGGCTATCACCACACCTGTAGTATGAAACTTTCAAATGTCACAGTCTGTGTGCTGTCTGGATGCTCTTTTTTCTGTGAGTAGCTTTTGTTTACTCCTATATTCTCTTAATTCACATAAATTACAAAATGGGAAATTTCTGTATCCCATTATTCTTAAATAGGATGACATTTGATATGTCACACATGAGCAGTGACCAAACTGCAAGGGGAAGGTATCTCTCTATATATCAAACACAATATCAACACAGAGTGATGTTATAAAAGCAAATCAATAAATAATATGAATTAATTTCATGATAATCCTAACGCTCGGCAATGTTAATGTCAGTGATCATTAAAAAATGGAGAATTTAAAGATATTCTTTCACAGCTGGAAATGCTGAGCTGGTTATTCTCTCTGCCTGAGGACCCATTTTACATGTGAACTGTTCTTTCATTTGACACCAGCCTTCGCTGGGAGCCTCCAGGTATAATAGAAGCCATCTAGATTGTAAGCTGTGTGAAAGATGGCCAGTGCTGGCCAGCCAGCTTCGCAACGCCACAACATCAGGTTGGCCAGATCCTGGGTATGTCTTGAACATGTTTTGTGTAGCAAACCGCTGTGTGGTGCTCAGACCACTGTCTGTATTTGTTACTGCAGTGAGAAGTTAATCACATCTAAAATACAAAGTAAGAGTAAGCTTGAAAACTTTTCTGTGGCTGATAGTAGTGGTGAACTTCTTACTTGGTTGACTGACCAACATGCAACATGGCCACTTGTTAGTGATTTGATCATAAGAATGTGTGAAAATGCAGAAGCTTTATTTCTCTTGATTTCACACCACTGTCCACAGAATTATGGACAATTAGTTACTCTTCCCATTAAATGCAATGGATACAGGGCCAAAACATACACCTGTTTGTTCCGGCCACATATTTTTTTAAAGCAAGACAGCTAGAATGTTCTAGACAGCCCCTCAAGTCTTGTGAACACAACACACCACCCCTGAGGGAACTACACTGGGTGTTAATTAAATCCCATGTTCACTATAAAATACAAAGCCTTAGATGACCCTCTTCCATCCCGCCGACCCTCTACAGTCGTACGCTCCTGCCTGCCAACTCGGGTCCCCTGAAGCTGCTCCTTTACTCCCCGTTCCTCTGCCAGTAGAGCCTCCTGTGTCTCCTCTCTCTCTGTCTTCATAGAATGCTGCTTCTCAATATCTTCACAAAGTCGAATCACTGCCAGATTTGAAAAGTTGTGTTTGCTAAAGCCTACTGCATAAATGATTTGCTTTTATTACCTCTTACTGCCATCTGTTTTATGTATTTATTTAGTGATTTATTTTTGTGGTGCTCTGCCCTGCATAGTAGAGCTTTGAAAGTTACACCATAAATCAAACATTATCATTATTGTTAGCCTCATTTAGTATGATACGTCCTCAACTGTCCACTTGGAGGAGCGGTTCAGTCACTTAGCTGTTTATGATGTCAGTCCACAGTTAGTAAGAGCACAAACAGATTTAATGTGCAAATCAAGACAAAATGGAGAATCAGACTTCTTTTCTTAAGGAACAGCTTCATAACCAAGAGATGTAAAAGCCTAAATGTTCTAAAACAGGGGTCTGAAAAGTCTTTCCTGGAGGGCCATAGTGGTTGCAGGCTTTTGTTCCAACCTGATTGCTTAATTAAAAAGAAACAATCCTTGCATAAACTACCGGTATATCAGATCTTATGTCATTTTAAGGCTTGTTAGTGTTTTCATTTTGCTACGTCAGGTCATTCTTTTATCATACATTTTTTTTTCTTTCTAAGGATATCATCCAAATGATTTATACCTTGAAGCTCATGTGTAATTCTCTGTACTTCACTTTGTTTCTTTCCAGATTCCTTCCTAATGTTTTATTAAACCAGATAGTTCACAAAGAATGCACGCGGATGTAAATGGAAACAAGTTACGTGGAGAACTGACAGCCTTTTTCATTTGTTTGATAATAAGGAGCCAATAAAAACAGTGAATGCAGCTGTTTAAAAACAAAATTAGTAATTAAGGGTAGGAAATCTTAACAAGCGAGACCACTAAAATGAAATAAGTGTTTCCATCCATCCATCCATTTTCTAACCCGCTGAATCCGAATACAGGGTCACGGGGGTCTGCTGGAGCCAATCCCAGCCAACACAGGGCACAAGGCAGGAACCAATCCTGGGCAGGGTGCCAACCCACCGCAGGACACACACAAACACCAAGCACACACTAAGGCCAATTTAGAATCGCCAATCCACCTAACCTGCATGTCTTTGGATTGTGGGAGGAAACCGGAGCGCCCGGAGGAAACCCACGCAGACACGGGAGAACATGCAAACTCCACGCAGGGAGGACCCGGGAAGCGAACCCGGGTCTCCTAACTGCGAGGCAGCAGCGCTACCACTGCGCCACCGTGCCACCAATAAGTGTTTCAACAGCAATATTTGACTCCTCATCAAGAAACAGACTTAATACAAAAACATGCAACCACTGCGGCCCTCCAGGACCAATTTTGCAGACCCCCGTTCTACTATAAACATATTCCCTAAATAACTGAGATGCATTTAAATTAATTACATTTCTGCATTAAGGGCCAGATGTAGTCAGCTTCCCTCAGTAATTGAACTTATTATTTGAAAAAAATATATATTAATGCCAACCCTTAGCTTTGTATACTTAAGCAATAATTTTCCCATTTTCCATCCTATGCTCAATGTAATTACTTCTCTAGAAAAACGTTTCTTCTTATATTATGTGAAATGCCAGCCTGTTACTGGTGCTGGACCAATTGGCCCTGCAGTGTTCTCTATTCACTTGAGTGTGTGTAAACTTGTCCTGTCTGAACTGCCTGGTTTTGTGATGGTGCTGGAAGGTCATCGCCATATTAAAATGAGGACTGGCTGTTTTTTTTTTTTTTAAATCACACATATTTCTGGTTCAAGCCTTCTCCCATAGAAGCCATGCAGAAAAGAATTAAGAAGTGTCCTGTAGTGACAGAAATTTGTAGAAGAGAAAAAAAAAAAAACTAAACAAGATGAATAACAAGAATGCATAATTTACAAAACATTATTCGGTGTCTTGAGTTTTACTCACTGCTGATGAGGATCACCAAGACAGCCTACATGCTTTTTAAAATTATTTTCTCATCTCACACTGACCAACAAATGCCTGGCCACACAGTAGTTAACTTTACTACTGGATTGCAGTGTGCATTTTGAATTGTACAGTGTGTGCAGTCTGTCCATCTCTCCATGTAATTAATTGCTTCTCCTTTGTCTCTTAAAAGCTGTTCAATTTTAAACACAAGGTGTTGCCATTCCCTGAGCAGCAGGTGGCTACAAGGCTCTCCATTTTGTTATGCAACGCATTTTGTCAGATGATGACAATGTCAGAGGGTAACACAATGAACCAATGCAAAATGAAATGGATCAGGCACCAAAATCCCATTGTTTGATTGCTTTTTTATGATGTGAAAAGTGTGCGAACTTCTGTGTCTCACTAGACATTAGCATAAAAAAGGGCAGACATTGGTAAGTAGGTAAATTAATGTTCACTAGCCGACCCGCCGCATAGCATACGTCGCATAATTATTCACTGATGGGTGAACACTTCCTGAAAGACACAGTTCAGCAATCCCCTATTCAGCATTGCGATAGGGCGGCGGCCATCACTCGGGGTTCGGTGTTGGTCTAACAAAAGAAAAAAAGAAGAGGCACAGAAACAACAGGGAGAACAGAAGCTTGCGGGGACAAACAAAGACGGCAGCAATGAGAGAGACCTGTTAGCAAAGCAAAGTAGCCGGAAGCGAAAAGAACAATGAAAAGTCAACATGGCTCAGAGGTGCATGTGGACTGTAGCACAGACGAAAGTGACTGAGGCTGTGTTTGGTGAGTTGTTGCGTGCGGGCACATGAGCAGACAGTGCACATGCCTCGAGAGCGACGGTGGGCGCGGGAGGAGGGTTAGAGTTGCCGGGCGGGGCTCCGTCAGGTGAACCCCATGGTCGGGCGACTTGGTCGATTGTATATATACAGATGTTAGACATTTGCAAGCAGAAAAATTCTGGAATGGCCCAACCACAAATTTTATGCCAAAAATACTGTTGATTGTAAAGTATCTGAATATTCTAACGGCCAAACAAACCTCCCACTGGGGCAGACCATTTTATGTGATCAAAGCCAATTTTATTCTAAATATTAGGCAATTAATTTCTTACTTTAAATCCAAATTAAGAAGCAGTACATGCCCTTGGATTTCTTCACAAAATGCTTTGGGATTTTACCGAAATTATGGTAGAAAGTACTTAAGAATGTGAGCACTTAAGGTGGTATCAGTTCAGAGACTGTACAGACTGTCTGGCCTCAGAAATGTGCAACTACTAATCATAAGCAGCTTTGTCTGCTCTGACTGAACTCCTTTAAGGTTCTTCACCGTTATGGAGACTGCAGTTCGTGCTCTGTGTTCAGATCAAGTCATGTGCAGTCAAGTGATGAGCTCAAATGTCTCTATAGTCATTACGCATTCTGAGTTTTTCCTTTTTAATATGAGCAGAGTTTTCAAGTGTCTAAGGGTATTAAGCTTCTAGTGAGAAAGATGGCGGTGAATTCTCTCTATGGGGTGCTGAAGAACCCTGTGTGCCTAATTGCGTTATATAAAATGTATCCACATAACTTATATAAAACAGTAGCCAATCATTAGAAAAATAAAGAACTCTGTCCTGTGGTCTGTAATATGAGTGATGGCATGGTAATGGTGTCATGCCATTGCCACCTCTTCCTTACACTAAAGCATAATTACCTCCTCATAGGTCCTCACTCTTAACCCACCTTTGACAGCAAACCCTTTTGAAAAGACAGAGGACACTGACCAACAGAGAGATACTGTACTCTTAAATATCAAAGTAAAAACATATCTCTACAAAGTGGTCTACTTTAATTGCAAATATAAAACACAAAATAATTAATCACATAAGTATTCACCTCTTTCAAATCAGTATTTAGCAGAAGCAGCCATGACAGCCTCGAGTCTGTGTGGTGTGAGGGACGGCCAGCATCCTTACTCAGCCAGGATGCCCTTGGGATGGAAGGACAGGTGGAGGAATCTTACACAGCGAGCCCAGGCTCAAATCCCCGCATGAGTGCCCAAAAGGCATGCCAGGTATTGTAGTCCCGGTGGACAGCTTAGTTGGGTCTCATGGGTGCTGCTAGGGGAAGCTGCAGGATTTGGGAGTCCCTACTCTATAGGGTTCCAAGATTACTCGGAAGTGCTTCGGAGCTGCAGTGTCCTAACACCGGAAGCACTCCCAGGAATTGGAATAAAAGAGGTGCCTGTCTCAGATCAATGAGCCAGAGTCAGGAGGAGGAGAAGGACAACACTTGTGAGGAGGAGTGCAAGAAGCAGTGAAAGACAGAGCAGGAACAAAGGAGTTGCTGTGTATTGTATTGTGCTTATTGTACTTGTGGCTGTGGTGGGAAACACTTGCTTTAAAGAGCTTCCCACAATAAAAGACTCTTTAGTCTTTTAACTTGTGCCTGAGCCTGCTTGTGTTGGGTGTTTGTGGAGCTGAAGTGCCCCTGGTGTCCACAGTGGTCAGGGCTCTCTTTCTCTATCAGCTTTGTACATCTGGACACTGTAATTCTTTCCATATTCCTGTTTGCAAAACTGCTCAAGCTCTTTCAAGTTGCATGCGGATTGAGAGCAAATGGCTTTTTTAAAGATCTGCCACAAATTCTCAATTGGATTGACATCTGAACTCTGACTTGGCCACTCCAAGACATTCACATTGCTGTTTTTAAGCCATTCCTGTGTAGTTTTGGCTTTATGCTTGGGGTTGTTGTCTTGCTGGAAAACAAATCTTCTCCTAAGGTGTAGGTTTCTTGCAGACTGTATCAGGCTTTTCTCCAGTAATTTCCCATATTATGCTTTATTCAGCATCACGGTAGCAATGGTGTGTTTTTGACAATGTGCAGTGTAACATAGCATTTAGTTTGATGGCCAAAAAGCTGGCGTCATTAGACCATATAGCTTTCTTCCACCTGGCTTCATTATCTCCCACGTACCTTCCGACAAACTCTAGCTGAGATATCATGGGTGGGTTTTTTTTACAGTGGCTTTCACTTTGCCAGTCTTTCATAAATCTGTGGCTTATGAAGCATCTTGGCAACACTTATTGTCTGTACAGTTTCTCCAGTCTAAGTAATTGTAGCTTGTAACTCCTACAGAGTTCTCATAGGTCTCTTGGTTTACTCGGTTTTTGTGGAAAGTCTGCTGTAGGCAGATTTACTGCTCTGCCATACTCTTTCCATTTCTTAATGACTGTTTTAATATCAAAGAGATATTCGGCGACTTGGCTGTTTTCTTGTGTCCACCCCCTGACTTGTGCTTTTCAATGTCCTCTTCACAGAGTTCCTGGAGTGTTCTTTTGCCTTCATTGTATAGTTTAGGCCACCATACTGACTCCCTACAAGCTGAGCCTTCCCAATACACATACATTTATACAACAGTAAATTGAAACGCCAGTCAGGTGATCTCCATTAAGCTAATTTTGTGACTTCTACAACCATTTCGCTGCTCCAGTGATGATTTAGGCGTATCACATTAAAGGGAGTGAATACATATATAATCGATTATTTTGTGTTTTATAGTTTAAATAATTTAGAACTGCAGAGCTGGGCTTTCACTTTGACATTTAAGTCTTTTTCTATTGATCAGTGTCAGAAATGCCAAATTATATCCATTGTGAAAAATGTTGAATAACAATAAAATATGAAACATCCAAGAGGATGAATACTTTTCTATAGGATCTGTAAATGTGGATCTAGCAGGCTGATTCCTGATGAGAACACACAACAAAAGTGTCAGTAGCCTGATCTGTAGAAGAAGGCCAGTTTAGGAGAGTAAGTTAAGCCTTCGTCAAAGGAGAAAGTTACAGGGAAGTTTGAAGTCTTCAAGTTACAGACAATGTAATGCAAATAAAAAATATATGAATTGCATAATAATGCATAAAAATAAAATAACGTAAAAGTGATGGACACCCGTGCACGCAGTGGCTCAGAGGGTAGGGGTGCTGCTTTATGGATTCAGCCTTCTAGATGTGAATTTCAAACCTGGTCATTGACACTGTAAAGTCTGCTTGTTATCCCCGTCTCTCTGGAATTCTCACCTTTTTGGTTTTGCCTCTCAAATCTCCAAAGACGAGCAGGTTAGGTTAATTAGCGAGTGGCTCTGACCCTTGCCACATGTAATTAGACAGCTCGGTTTGAGAATGTTATTCTGTGTGCCATAGAGGACAGGGGTTGGCTGGCATCCTGACTGCAACAAATGGTTCCTTACCCAGCTGGGATGACTTGGTAGTAGAAGGGTGGAAGGAAACTGTCTCCCAGTGTGCTTTCCCAGTACAACCGGTGGCAGCAGCAGCTGTCTGGGGAGTCCCCCATATACGCACATGCAGGGCTGCATGGGAATTGAAGTTGTAATGGGGAGTCACCAGGGGAGGCCGTGAGGAGGAGGAGGAGGAGGTTATCTCTTTTTAAGGAGGTTCTGCCTGACAGCATCATCACTTGCCATAAAAACCACCCCTGTATGGCACATGCATCCATGTCAAAGGCACACTTATGCACGCATCCACTCAGTGAGCCAATTAGAGTCGTCACAGAACTGAATGCACGTCTTTGGAATGTGGGAAGTAATTAAAATGACATTGTATGCTTATAAAGATTCATTTAGTGACGCCAATATTATAAGACGGTGTTGGATTTAAAAATAAAAATAATTAAGGAGAATGTGGTTCTTTGAACAACACAATGAAATTAGAAAAACAGTAGGTTATCTTCACCTGCATACTTATAAAATCATTTCAGATGATTAAGATTTTAATAAGCCAATGTGACCCACCACCCCCTCAAAAAATCTAAATAAAATTCATGCTAAGCATTTAATTGCTAAAACTTATGTAATATGTATAAGGAGAAGTTGGCAGATAATTTTGATGTCTTCCTTAAATTTTTTTTTAAGTTTTAAGTTTTTCTGGAGTGGCTATGAATTCTGAAGGCCTTTTACATTTTGCTGCATTTTCTTGTGCCTCCCATTTCTCTCATATTCTAATGACATAATGTTAGGTTCATATGGAGGTGATAGGACCGAATATGCTTGTGTAAGTGATGCATGAACCTTCTCTGAGCCTCTCTACAACTCTCCCTACAGCCTTATTCCCTTTGAGGGCTTCTCTGTTCCTCACTGAAACATTTCTTCCTTTCTAATAGTCTCCCTAAATTCCAGATTTTCCCAATCTATCTCTAGATTTGCTCTTCTAACCATAAGCCACCTGTGCCTCTCTGAACCTTTTAAAACCACCTTAAGAGCAGTCCTCCTGGATTGTGCACAATAGCTTCTTGTGGTCTCCATAACAACTTGAAATTCTTCCTGTATCCTTGAGTCGCCTAATACAAAATACCACATCTAACTGAGTTTCCTAATTTGACCTTAACAGGTGTCTATGACCGTTCCCATAAACCTTCCCATAAACCATTGATCCTATCACAGTATCCCATCTGTAACACTCTTGCTGGCCTGGTTTCAAGGGCAAAGAGCAAAGATTTCCCTGGCAACACTTTGCTGGCAAAGTGTAACACACTGAAACGGTGTATTGAAGTTTACATTTATTGTCACGTGTCACTTCAGCTATTGAGGAAAAGCAATAAAGAAAGCAACGGTGTCCTCAAGGGTTGTTTACAAGCCAAAGTCCATACAATCCACCTGTTCATTTTCATAATTATTTAATGCTGGTCGGGATTGCAGTAGTGTGAGGCTATTCACACAAAGCAGGCACCAACTCTGGAGGCTCCTCACACACACCCACACTCACACTGATTTAGTTCAGAGTTCCCACATACCATAATATGTGGAATGTAGAAGCAAAACCAGAGTACCCAGAGTAAAACCCACACAACCATGGTTAGTATGTAGCAAATGCCAAAGAGACAATTCAAAGTGTGGATTTGAGCCCAGTACGCTGGAGGTGTGTGACACCCACCATAAAAATCATTATAAAAAAATTATTAAAAAAAAAATCTCTAAATGTCAAGAGAGTTGCTCCTCTTGTATTAGCCAGCCATGTCAGATAGTTAAGGCTAACCAGAAATATAACAAAATGGCCAGAGCCACTAACAGGCAATATATTAAAAGACAGATCAGGAGTTGGCGCTGGGTTCATACCTGATGCTAACTTGATTACTTCCATTATTTGCAAAGTACAACCCCACCCCGCCGCAGGCTAGGGAATACATCTTGCTTTAAAATTTGTTGCATTGCTGCACACAACCCTCTGGTGTCCAAAGACAATGAGTATGTATTATCCAAATTAGCTAAAAGCTACCTGCCAAACCTGCTATACCTCAGAAATGAACAATACTTCTGTACAGTTCTACTCTACACAGATATATTTTCACAGACAAATGCACATTTATCATGATTCCTGTCACAACAAAGAGAGAAAAAGAGAGCAGGCCTTAAAAACATACAAAAGGCCTGATTTACCTTTACAAATCTGGGCCCACTGGAAAGACCTCACCCCAGGCAGCCTAAACCCAACTTCAAGGGCAGGCTTCTGGCCTCAACTGGCCCAAAAATGGGGCTAAGAGTTCTAAAATGTCCTTTAGAGGTAAGAGGGGAAACTGATTAAAAATCATCTGGTCTAAAGGAAAAACAAAGTTATTTAAATTTAATTATTTATTAAGAATTCAAAAGGAATCAAAAAAGGCAAAATACTTAAAGCAAACAAATAAGAATACAGAAACAAAAGAAAGACAGTGCCTTGAAACAAAACAAAGAAACTGTTATGATTTTGTGTACTTTTTCTGTGTATTTCCTGAGTGCCTGTTCAGCTGCTATTATTATTGCTGTTAGGTCTTGATAAAAATTATTGCACCTCTTTTGTCACAGATTTTTTTTTTTTTAATATGAACACAACCATGCTAAGTTGTAATTGTTACAATTACTAGAGTGTTTTTCAAGAAATACCATAACTAACATATAAACAGGGACACATTAGACATGTTATTATTATCCAGGATTACAAATGTCATCAAAAATCAATCTTATGTATGTGTGTGTTTAGTTTTGTGCTTTTGTGGTTTCTGATTCTTTGCTTTGCCACCTTACTACAATTCTTTGTTTACCATTTTGGTAGCACAGAACAATAGGACAGATTTCTGGCTTTGAATTTGCCATTTATTTATGTTTCCTCTCCTGGTCAACCCCATTTCTCAATCAGTAACAACAGAGGTAGAGATCCATCCATCCATTATCCAACCCGCTATATCCCAACTACAGGGTCACGGGGGGTCTGCTGGAGCCAATCCCAGCCAACATAGGGCTCAAGGCAGGAAACAAACCCCGGGCAGGGCGCCAGCCAACCGCAGGGCATGCACACACACACACCAAGCACACACTAGGGACAATTTAGAATCGCCAATGCACCTAACCTGCATGTCTTAGGACTATGGGAGGAAACCCACGCAGCCACGGGGAGAACATGCAGACTCCACACAGGGAGAACCTGGGAAGCGAATCCGGGTCTCCCAACTGCGAGGCAGCAACGCTACCCACTGCGCCACCTTGCTGCTCTGAGGTAGAGATCCAAATATCAAAAAATGAAGCAATAATACAAACAGGAAACAAAATCAAAATGCAATAAAGACACTCCAGTGTAAGGTTCCCATTTGAGTAGTACATCAGTATCTTCCTTTTGCTCTAAGTAAAGGAGATAAGCCAGACAACTAAATAAATTACATAAATTATTAAAAAAATACAAAAATAAATTAATAAACATCACAAGATTACATAAATACAATAAAGAGCAAACAAAACCAAAAACTGATTTAACAATAAGATAGACCAAATGATATTCAGAAAACAACACAATTTAAAATAAAAGAAAACATGTTTGACTGTTGTGATTTACTAACCCAAAATAAATTAGGAGGTGTGAGACCTTGAATCCTACAGGCCTGCCTAGAGAAGTCCACCAAAAGACAGCCTAGCTTCCACTTGAGTGGCTAGCTTGGGCCTACACTAGGGCAAGATGCACGTAGCTCTTAAATTTAAAAAAAATACTTTGTACTTTCCCAAAATACAAACAAAATGCCCAACTAGCTAGCTAGCTAGTATAGAGCAAAAAGAAAAAGCTCAAAAGAGCAGCCTAAAAGTTATCTTAAGCAAACAAAGACCCAATATGAGATCCAGAAATCATAAAAGAAAAACAGAACAGTATGATATCAAAAAGTTAAAATTGAATTAAAATTGAATCTAAATAACAAGCAATGGCAAAAAGGAGACACTCACCAAGCACATACAAATGTACTGCAGATGGACTGCAATTCCCATGAACCTTTATAGAACTGGGAGTAGTCTCTCAATAGAGATTGACAGGTGACTCCGCCCCCAGGGAACCACCCACAAAACACATGCAACATGGCTCAAATTTAAGCAGAAAACTAGAAACTACGTAATAACTAAACATGATAAATTTAATGAAAAATACACAATTTAAATGAACAGAGCAATATTACAAAAAACAACAGAAAACAATAAAAGTTAATGAAAAGGAAACAAAGAAGACAAAATGAAACACTTTAAACATGAGCTCAGGGGAACGCTGGCTTGACCGTAACATTGACAACTTTCATCCATCTTCTACTTTTCAACACCTACAAACAATGGCAGTAGTGAAGTCTACAGTGAGGCACTGGCTGGTCAATTCTGAAAGTTAAACTCCCACACAGTGGCCTTAAATACTGGGGATATCTTTATATTTCAGTGGCTGAAATGGTTTGCAATGCAGTTGGACCTCCATCTGTTCAGCATCTGGGCAGGTGTGCAGGGATTCTAAATAACTTTATTTGATTCAGGACACAGAGTGTTAGACATAAACATGGTTGTGCAATCATAATACTTACATACCCTGGCAAAGGTGGTCCGGAGATCCGGTGATCTTCAACTTCAGTTTTAACTGCTGCTTCTAAGGTGTAACTACTTATATCACAGAGTGTAATCTGTCAGTATGTCTTGGAATTACCCCTGGGTTTCTTTTTAATTTGATTATGTCTGTTACAAGTCCATTATGAGCCCAGAGATCACCTTTATTAATGTCTTAATTACCTCAACTGGTGCTTCTTGGCCCAGAGGAAAATTTTGTCAGGAGGTAGTCATTTAAATAAACAAACCTGATCCTCTTTACTTGTTTTATTTTTTGAGCAGTTGGACCTTTCTATTGTGTATAATTTTGGTTAGACAATGTGAGGAGCAGCATTTTTGGAGTTGACAGATGCCTATCAGATGTTTCTGTTGCGTAAAATTAATAATAAGCACCCATTATTAATCTACTTTATTATTAATGTATGTATTCACTCCCTGCAACTTGTTCTGTGCAAGCACATTCAGAAAATGGACGGATGAATCCTTGCTTATTTTCTGCAAGCGACCAAGGCCAGTGCAGGAAGTGAGGCGACACTTTGGCAAGGGCAGTATTTTCATATATATTTTTTAACATTACCAAATAAGTATGTATTGTAGGAATTATATCCATATCAAGTGCCTCATTTATATACTGCCTGTAAAATGTTTAAGGAATATTTTCATTTTAAAAGTTCCAAAGTTCTCACAACTGCAATTCTCACTTCTTTGCTGCACCGCGAGTTTCTGAGAATCACCTCACTTTTCACATTGCCTTGTAAAATTTTGTTCTAAAACTATCAGTATTGGTCAATTATCATTAAATGTCTTGTAAATTTGCACTATATGTGTTTAGTTAAAAAGGGTAGGTGACCTTTAGTTTGAGGGATGGACTTTGAAACCACCAAGGTATTTAGAAGCGTGCAGGATGAATTAAATGGCTGAGTTTTGTTTCATGTTCAGTTGTAAAACTCAATAAAAACAGTTGTTTTGGGAGCAGTCAAAGCAGTGAGAAATTTGTACGTTTTTATTTTAAATTCTCTACTTTAGGTTTTTTATTGTTTTTAAGGTATTTTTATTTTATTCTTATTTTACTTTTTTTTTTTTTATAAAATGATTAATGTATTATTTTGCTTTTTATTCCATATATACTGCTGCAATATTATTATTAAGCCTGCCAGTATTGACCCATGCTAAGTAAGGAGATGGTTTGGGACCATGAGAATGTGTTTTGCCTCTGGTGACATTATTTGACATGATGGCCCTGCCTGTGATAATATTAACCCTTTGAACTCCCAACTGTGTCTTCTTTCTTTTTGACACCTTTCCATCAATGTGCAGTAATTTCCTATCAAGAAAAATATAGTTTTTTTGTAGTGTCACAATAGTCTTTATGTCTGGTGCTACAAGTTTGTTTCTGGCTACTGGGCCTGTGCCCCTGTGGACCTGCAGAGTTCTAAGTTTACCCCTGTCTTTGCGTGTGTGTGTGTGTGTGTGTGCAACCTGAATGTTTAGTTTTGCCTTGGGGCTTGCCCGTTATTCTCCTTATTAACCTTACAAATCACTTCTTCAAACTATCTAGTTTGAGCTTTTCTAGTCAAGACTATGCAGTGCAAGCCAGTAAAGAGCTATGAAAAGTCCAGTAAAATTTGCCCTGTTAAAGGTTCTAGCCAGTACTAATTTGGGAAAAAAAGAAAGAAATCAGATAAAAATTGGGAAAGCTTTGAGCACAAGATATTATGCTGGTCGGAATGGGGCTGAATGCGCCACTGAGACAAAAATGGCTGCCACCTGATGAATCTAAATGTAAAAAAAACACCAAGCCTTCTACTTTGTGGATAAGAAGTCAACAAATGACAAGACTAGGATAGGATTAAGGAAAATTCATACCATGAGGACAGCCCAACAAGGGTCCCCCTTTCAGCCCTTATATTGCTTATCTGGGAAGACATTAAGACTCAATTAGTGCTGAACGTGAAATTAGAGATTAAAACCTACCTCATTATTATGAAAAATAGGTAAAATGAATTAAATAAAGAGCTTAAGGGTCCATTACACAAACCGGCTGATGACTTAAATGCTAGCCAGACCCAGCCAGCTGTGTTTAAACTCAGAAATGAAACTGTCTTGCCATGAGATGTAAATACCTGATAACAGCTTCAAACCAAACTTTAAAACTTTAGCCACTCATATGCTAAAGAAAATCTTTATTTTTAACATTTTTGTGCTAATTTTGCTTGTTGGTCAGTCTGGGGCTGGGCAAAGCCTGCTTGGTAATGACACAGGTTTGACATTCAAAAACAAATGTTTTGTTCTGGTTGGGAAGAACAGGTGTGGAGGAAATCGCTGTTTTAGTGGTTCATTGGTAACTTGCTGTTCAGCAAACCCCTGGTGAGCACTTCAACCGGACAGCTTCAGAGTATTTTGTTTAAGTCATGCAGTGTGTTTAGTCTCCATTCAGTCTAGGAAGATGTGCTAGAGTGTTAAAACAATGAGTTATATCTAGCATATAAATTGATACTTATTCAGTATGTTCCTCCTTGTAAAATTAGCTTTATACTCATATATTGTTTAAAGAGTAAGGAAGTTGGACTAACCAGTTTTTCTATAACCAGAGTTTTAATAAGAAGATATTTGATAAGAAGAGAACCATAAGGGCCAGTTTTATGACTTAACCACATCATTTATTTCTTGTTGGTTTGAAACAACAGCAATTGCTGGACTGGGAGAGGATGTTTGAATCATTTGTGACAGTAGCCTCTCTTTTGAGAAACAGATAAATTCTGTGGTGAAGAGTTGCTTTTTCCAGCTTTGTATCTTAATCAAGGTTAAGCCTCTTTTATCTCCTAGGGATCTTCAGAAAGTTACTCATGCTTTTATCTTTTCTTGTATTGATTATTATTATTCTCAGCTTTGTATTCTGGGATCAGCAAATCCCTGATACGCAGGTTGCAGTTGGTCCAGAATGCTGCTGCCTGTTTTTTGGTTGGGGCAAGAAAATTTGATTCTGTTTCTCCAATTTTAGCCTCTTTTTCCTGGCTGCCTGTTAGCTTCAGATTTGATTTTAAAATTTTATTTCTGGTTTTTAAATCAGTACATGGTTATGCTCCCATTTATTTATTTGAATTGTGTGTTATACAGTAGCCATCCAGAGAGCTTAGATCTACTGCCAGTTGTCTCTTGTGGTCTCTCATACTAAATGTAAAACTAATGGAGACAGAGCTTTTCCACCTCTACACCTTGCCTATGGAATTCTTTACCCAATTCCATTAAACAGTCACCCTCAATTGAACTGTTTAAAAAGCTTGATAAGAGGGATCAGATCTCAATAAGAAGGGACTAAGCATACTTGTAAAGATGTGTCTCTAATGCCATTTTCCAACCTGAACAGACCTGGGGCCTCATCAGTGCAGGATTTACGTATAAGCTACACAAGCTATAGCTTAGGGCCCCCGCCTTCTTGGCATATAATATCTGGACTTATAAAGGGCCCAATGTCTCAAATAGCTTAGGGCCTTATCAAGTCTAAATCCGGCCCTGGGCCTCATGTATAAACGGTGCGTATGCACAGAAATGTTGCGTAAGAACTTTTCCACGTTCAAATCGCGACGTATAAAAACTACACTTGGCGTAAAGCCACGCACTTTTCCACGGTACCTCATGCCTTGTCGTACGCAAGTTCTCCACTCGGTTTTGCAGACTGGCGGCACCCAGCGTCAAAGCAATGCTACTGTTCCTGTGTGGTTACTCTTTATTTTCCTGATGCGGCTTTATAAATACACTGAAACTAACCTCATATTGTTTATTAGTGTAACGCATCTGATTGTAATTAACTTGTAACATTATAATGGTCCAGGGAACAGCCATAGTATTCCAAATAACATAACTGCTTTAGTGTTGTTACTCTCACTTCTCCATCTTCTTCTTCTTTCAGTTCCTCCCGTTAGGAGTTGCCACAGCGGATCATCTTTTTCCATATTACTCTCACTGCACAACTCAGAGTATTTATATCACTGTATCTGAGTGTGAATCACAGCAGCAGCTGATCAGAAAGAGAATTATCGGTATACGGCATTAAGGACACGCTGTCTCAGCCACTGCAAAACGTTTTAAAGCCTTTCCTGTACAGACCTCGCGGTTCAGAAACAGTTTCATCCCAAGAACTTTAAATGCACTCAATCAATTGCACCTTGTAGAACTGTTTGTACTTATAAGTACAATCACCCCACTGTAAACTTGCACTATAGTTATAATATCTCACAACCTGAGCCACTTTATAAAGCGCGTATTTACATACAGTATGATGACGATATCATTTTTAAGGTGAAATGCAGCAAAATATGTTTATTAAATTATACAGATAAAACTTTAACTTCATTTAAATAATCTATATTCTTCACTGGGACTGGCGTGAAGGATAGAATAATTAAAAATGTACTACGAAGATATTTCAATGTTCCTTAAATGTTTTGAAGAATCGGCGCTAAGCTTACAGATGGCTTAACTTCTATTACAGAGCTGATTGTGTGGTGATTGGGTATTTGGGGAAAGAAAAGCAAGGACTGCAGTGGCGGCTATGCCAATATATATTGAATATAAAACAGAAAGAGAAAATAACAACACAGCTAAAAACGCAGCGACAAATTTCGGCAAAAGTCAAATGCTTGTGTCATGAGCACGAGGTGGCTATGCAGTGTCTGCAACGGACGAGGCCATCCACCGTGCATAAGCTACCTTACTGACATTGGCGGCTAAGGAGCCACCGATTCTTCCTCTGCCCAGTGCCACCACAAGCCTAGAGCCGCCCCTGAGTACTGCTGCAATAAATTATTTCATCGAAGTGAAACACATGTTTAATAACGTGCTTTAACTCCTATCATCATGAAAATGACATCACGTATACATCTCAGTATTTTAGTTATTCAGAGAACTGTAATATTATGAATGTAATGGATTCTGTGTCCAGTTGGAGGAAGAGAGCCGGTTTAAGAAGCAAGTAGTGATTCACACACATAGAGCACATAGAAGATCAAATACAAAACAAAGCATTTAACGTGCTACTTTAATGACGATGTGATTTGAGAAACTGGTTGAGTAAACGATTTTAAGATGAAGTTTATAATGTTCTACTTCAATGACAAAATAAACTACGTGATTAAAGTGGAAATTTCGAGATTGAAGTTGACATTTCGTGCTTTTTCCCCACTATGTGCCTTTTTTTTCTCTGTACCCTAATAAGCTTTCATATGACACTCAGACAGTGGGCTACAACTCGCCTTTTCATGGCGACTTTGATATGTGACTTCTTTTTTATTTCTGGCACTGTGCGATTTTGTGAATGTGAGCTTTCAAGTTTCTCCAACACGCTATGTCACTCGATCAACTTCCTTTTGTTGATTATACCACGGTTTATTTGAACAAATAGTATGTTTTTCCTTTGCCTCCACTTGGTATTCGCTGAAATTCTTATATTTTCCCACATGCTTTTCCCATTGTCTTTTCACAGAAGGCTGCGCTTAAGGGCGATTTATATTGATTTGCATATTCAAAGGGGCGTAATTCTGGGACTAAACATATGACTAAACAGCAGATCATAGCGAATAGGCGGTCATAAGGCTCTCAATTTGCTTATACCTACATTGTTGTATTTTGTTAGGTGAGAATAGCCAAGGGGAAAATGATAATATGATGCCAGTCAAGACTGACCAAGATGAGCATTCAGATCAGTTTCTTATGTTGTGAAGTGTGTGTAAACTTGCGCTTCTTGATAGGTTTTAGCAAAAGAGGAGAAGATTAAATAAGTTAATGTTAACATTAGAAAAGTCTACACACATAAAGGAATGGCAAGAACAACAACAACATTTATTTATATAGCACATTTTCATACAAAAAAATGTAGCTTGTGTGTGTCTTTGAGTTGTGATTACCACAACTAACAAAGAATTTTCTCCCTGCCAGGTAGGAATCAAACCAATTTAAGACAATGCCGGAGAGGCCCACCCATTGACTAAGGCAATTTCTAAGAATGTTGTGATCAATGGTGTCAAATGCGGCACTCAGTTTGAGGAGGATGAGAACAGATGAATGGCCTCTGTCTGCATTTACCCACAAGTCATTTACTACTTGAACGAGTGCAGTTTCTGTGCTTTGTTCTAAAACCCGACTGAAATTTATCAAGCATAGCATGTTTATTGAGGTGGTCATTTAACTGCATAATGACTGGCTTCTCTAGAATTTTACTTAAGAAGGGCAGGTTAGAGATGGGTCTAAAATTTTCAAAAGCAAAGGGGTCAAGATTATTTTTCTTGAGTAGGGGTTTAACTACAGCAGTCTTAAGACAGTCTGGGAAGACCCCCGTATTTAATGACGAATTAACTATGTCAAGAATATTATCAATTAGCACGCCTGATACTTCCTTGAAAAACCTTGTTGGCATTGGGTCAAGGGTGCAGGTGGAGGGTTTCAGTTGAGAGATTATACTGTGTAAATCAGGTAAATCTATCCTGGTGAAAAAATTTAATTTGTTTATAACGAAGTACTGGGGCTTAGGAGGTTCCGCAGTGTTGGGGAGATGTACTATGTTATTTCTAATATTAATTTTTTGAATGAAAAATACAGCAATACCCTCACAGGTTTCACTGGAAGTATTTTGGGGGCATTCCTTTGTGTTACCTGGGTTTAACAGACAATCAATTGTAGAAAATAAGACTCTTGAAAAACCAGTTCACTTTGGATCACTGTTAAAGAGGCTTATAGAGCTTTTCCATAAAGTAAACATATAGGATTTGGTGATATTAGGCCTCTTCCATGTAGAAGCAAAAGAACAACATGCTCGGCTATCCTAGCTGGGGAATATGTAATGTCTGCTGAGTCGCCAGTCTGCTCAGAGTGTGTGGAACACCTGTAGCACTGAGGCATGCATCATCTCTATAAAGGCAACTGGAAGACACATTTACAAGCAAAGGCTAGCATCACCTGCACTTACCTGGAAGTTATTAACCAAACTGCAAGCGGTGGAAGAATAAAAATGAAAGACAGGCAATATAGTATTGAATGTGTGCCTCTACTAAAATGTATGGCCCCTTAAAATCTTTATCAGCTGTAGTTATGAAACTCTTTCCATAATCCAGCACTACCTTGTTAGCATTAAATAATCGTCATGGAAACAAGCAAGCTTCTCTTGGACTTAGAGATTCTGATAAAGCAACAATGCATCTCCATAGAAACATTGAGCGCTGATTTCTCTAGGCCTGGCTTCAAGCGCATTTGCACTTTTCACGAGCGTACTTGAGAAAAGTCCTTTATATTACAAGGCTACAGAGCAACCCACTACCAATGAAGGCAGTGCATTAAGACCTGTTACATTGCAGAATGATTCTTGAGTATGAGGCACATTTTCTTGGCAGTTGCAGAGGCTGACAGTCAAAGCAGAGCACAGACATTTGTGTTGTTAATTAATAATGAAAAAGGAAGAAAGATGATGGCATTTATCTGCAAAGAAATATAAAACAACAACTGCTGGACTGGCTCTGTGCTGTTTTACGTATCCAAAAGGCATTCTCACACTACATTTGTCTGTTTATTGGGATTCTTGTTGCCATACTGTTTTAAACTTAAGCATATAATATCATTTGGACTTCTTTATTTATTGTGTGTGTTTTTCAACTTAGAATTGCTATATGGTGTTCGCACCAAATTTACTACTGAAAAAAATCAGCTTAAAAACCTGTAATCTTCTGTCTTTTCTTGTAGATCATATTATTCTGCAAGTGACCCACAATTTTACAGGGTCATTAAAAAGGAAATTGTAATAGGCAATATTCAAAGGCATAATAGGTGTAGAGCAGCCATGAATTTGAAAGGAAATAGTGGGGCTAATGACAGGACTTGGAGTAGTAGAAGTGTTTATGGGGATGTTTTTGTGCATTTTTGGATCTGCAGCACACATTTCCATTGATTATTTTTTATTTTGAAAAGTTGATTCATGGCTTGTTTTTACCGTTTACTTGATGATGTTGCAGACGTTTTCAGTATACTCTAACCTTTAGTGAATAAACCAACATATTTTTCTCTTATCTTATAATTCAAGAAGGCCCTAGCACTAGACTAATTCATTGGCTTCCTGACTTTCCTTTGACTTCTGATTTTCATTTTGCCCTTTGTCTTGAGGGTACTCCATTATTTTTGGATTTCCTGGTTTTGTCTTGTTTCTTGTCCCTGATTACATCTTGCTTATATCGCCATCTCCCAATTTTTTCCCACTCACAATAATCCTTGGACTATTCATTTGTCCTTTAACAGACAGAGGGGGGTCTTCATGGGCTTCAACAGGCCCTGTTTTTTGGCAGCCCCCAGCCTTGGCTCCCTATGAAGACATGAAAAAACTCTCAAAAAAGACTTGCTAAAGGCATTTCAGAGAGAGACCCCCTTCCAGGAAAGTTGGATGTACAATGTGTGTCAAAAAATGGAGTAAATACAGCACACAAAATAGAACATGAGTAATCCTATTTACAAATCTAGATGGCTAATCTATTATTGCCACCTCAGAAATACAAATCAAAAGTACAAAATACTTAATTCTTGCACAACACACCTCACTAAATGCAGACGCAGAGTGTCTTTGCTAATTCAATTACAGTCATGAAGCGCATGTCAGAATTTGAAGCCTCATATGTCAAAATTACAAAGTAGACAAAAATACATGTGTAACACTACAGTGCACTTGCAATGAAAGGCAGGTGAAGGTGGAATGTGGTTAGACCCGGTCATGTCAGAATTTTATAGGACTAAGACAAGCCTGAAAGTGAATCAGAATATCATACAAACAAGAAAGTAAGCCTCTCAGAGTTTTAAGTATACTACTTTCCATATCAGTAGAGAGGTAATATCTATTTACTATTTACACTGTTCTTCAGCCTATTAGACAGTTCAACAAAAAAGCAGGATAGGCTTGACAGATAAAAGTCATGCCTGAATGAGCTGAATTCCCAGCATATAATATTACCTCGACCTGTGTGCATGATGAATTCTGACTATTCAGTAGTATTGACGTATTTTGCTTATTGAACTGCTAGGTGAATAATGAGCTATGCATATTGTTTCAGTGTTCTCCAGAGAATATATTGCAAAGACTAGACATGTGAGACTAGTATCCAATTTTATTTCCAGTTACTTTGCCTTACATATTTTGTAAGAGAACTCTCTTTTCTTAGCTAGTTAAATGACCATTTTCTGGGGTTCATCCAGTTTGTGTGGATAGCTCCTTCAAAAAGATTATTGGAGCAGAAAACATTTATGGCAACGTGCCTTTCCTATCTTCCTTTAGTCACCTTTTTATGACATGCAAGAGTGATAGTGTCTCTTTCTAATCCCAGTGTTAAAAAAAATAGGTAACCATGATGGTCAACACCATTGGTTAACAGAGCATCCTTAAGAAGGGACAAGACTCAACATCCAACTCAAACCACCCAAAAGAGGACTTATAACTGGGAAACAAACATAATAGATATGTGATTGCACTTAAGGATTAAAAAATCATCCCCTTATAAACCATTTTTGGACAATTTGGTCAATGCAATTAAAGTGAGTGTGGTGCAACAAACAAAATGGATGTACTGTTCATTTTTTTTAGGTAACCTATGTCACAGATGGCTGGGGTGCCTCTTTATTCTATGTACCGGGGGAGCAAGCCTGGTCTGGACAGTACCTCCCCTGGAATGCTAGATGGCAGCCCCCCTGGGTTGCATCGGGACCATGGGCATGGGATTTTGGAACTCAAGCCTGTTGGAGTCCGTGGCCATCACCAGGGGGCACTGCAGTGGTTCCTGAGCCCATGTGGGCCGTTCTTCCGCCACACCCAGAAGTACAGCCAGAAATGGGTCATCAAACACCTGGGCTATAAAAGGAGCCAGCAGCCAGCTCTGGGAGCTAGAGTCGGAGAGAGAGGAGCTAAGCTTGCCGGAGTGGAGGAGATAAAGAAGAAAAGTATTGTTATGTTTGTGCCATGTTTGTGGGACTGTGTTGTGCCCGTGGGAAAGAGGAATGTGTTGCCCACAGGTGAAGAAAAAGAAATAAAACATTTATTTGTTTTATCAGTGTGCCTCCCGTGTCTGTCTGTGTCGGGTCAGGTGTTGATATAGCGCCTTTTTCACACCTACTAACTGGTGGGTGGAATGTCCACACCTATCTAATGCATTTTGTTCAGGTACTACTATTGCATCTACCATAAATGAAAAAAACCTGCAAGAATTCCAGAGAAATTTGTAAAGCAGGCATTGGAGGCAACATTAAGTATTGATTTATTGAGTTTTATGCATACTTTGCTGCACCTTTAAGGAATCTAACACATAAATAATTTACAAAATGACCCAGTGAAGTGGGCAGCTGAAGTAAGTCAGTTTTTCCAAATATTAAGGAGGTTGATGGAGTTGATATTTCCCGCAAAAGAGTAGCTTTCCCCCTACAGCTGCACTAGGTGGAATAGTTCAAGTGCCTCAGGGTCTTGTTCACGAGTGAGGGGAGGAGTAATGAGACTGGGCCACAAATCAGTGATGCTACAGCAGTTTTGCTAATTTTATGCCAGACCATAGTGTTGAAACACACTAAGTCCTAAGTTGAAGCTATCAGTTTACCAGTTAGTCTGCATCATCATCCTTACCTATGGCCTGTGGTATAATGGGTCTGCTGCTCAGAAAAAGGCAGCAGATTTGTAAGTAAATAAATAATAGAATAGCAGGCTTGATCTCTGTGAGTGTGTGTGCTCGCGTAGCTGTGGGATGCTGGTACAGTAGTTGGAGCGAGACCCTTGCATGTGAGAGTGCGGTCTTTCTCAATTGCTTTCTGTTGTGCGTGACTGAGGCACTCTACCCACAGAACCATATAAGGAAGAGCCGACAAGAAAACAGAAAAGTAAAGAACAGCACAGAAAGAGAGGAAGTTAAAGAATGAAGAGAGAAAGGCAGGAGTAAGCAAGCGAGCCAGTTCAAAATGGGAGGAAGCAAGCAGACAGGAAAGTTAGCCCCAGAAAGGAGCTTTTGGCCAGCGCTCAGAAGGAAGCTGAGGGATTGCTCCTGTTGAGTAACTATGGAGCAGGAATGACCATTATGCTAAGGGTGTGCTCTTGCTGGGAGGAGACAGCGATTGGTAGCAGTGCGACTGGAACAGGGCTCGGCGGCTCACTGTGAAATGCCATGGGATTAGCAGCAGGGACACACACCAGTATAAAAGGTTGTCTGTCCCGTCTGCTCATACCACCAGGGGCATCACTTGCCTCCTCTCTACGGCACCAGCTCTGCCACAATTTTGCCTCTTCTTTTCTTTGCCATTCCTTTTAACCTGCTAATCCTGCTTTCCTTTTCTGTTTGTTTCACTTTTTCGATCTCCCTGTCTATCCTGCTAAGGCTCCTTTTATACTTCATTGGGTGGAGATGCCTTAATTGTGTGTCAATGAGTAAACGTCTGAATTAATCATGTTAGCATGTGAATATCTTATCAGCCAATTTTCTCATCACCACCCCAGGGCCACTCAGCTACCAGTTCCATGCACACCTAACCCCAAAACAACCTCCAAAAAAAAAGAGCAGTTTTAAAAAAACTTAAATTTTGCACACTGCTAAAGACCCCTAAAACAAACACACAGATGAGACCCAGACATGAGGAAAAATCAGATCCCTGTTAGAGATGGTTATAGTACATGGGGTGATGCCTGTAGACCAAGCTGTAGAAGAAAGTTTTTAATAGGGAAGCTACTGGACCTTCAGAGAGACAAAAGAAATAATTGTGCATGTGTTACAGAGACATAAGGCAGGAAAATATTCATAGGAGATACATTAAAGGACAATAAGAAGCTTAAAATTTCAAAGGCACATCCTTGAGTCAGCAATATCTAAAAAAAGAAAAAAAAAATCTATACTATGTACAATACAAAACTTATCAAGTTTATTTATCTAATACCTCTCTTGAACACACCATTGTCACCTTAGCTGTAAAATGGTGAAATACAATACTGAAGAGCAGCAGGAGACCTTTAAAAAAATAAAGCCTTGCAGATAACAGGGACACTTAACATCTTACATCCAAAAGACATGCCAGTTAGGCTGACTAGTAACTCTAGATTGGTCCTTTATGTGTGTGTGTGTGTGTGTGTGTGTGTGTGTGCAGTGACGATGAAAAGTATTTTCCTCTTTGGAAGTTTTTATATTTTCTTGTTATTAACATTGAATCACAGTTGGATTTAATTTGGCCTTTGTGACACTGAACCAAAAAAGAAAGTGAAAATTGATCTCTGCAAAATGTTCTTAATTAATTATAAATACAAAACACAAAACAATTTATCACGAAAGTATTTACCGCCTTCAAGTCAGTATTTAGTAGATGCATTTGTCAGCCATGACAGCCTTGAGTCTGTGTGCACAGGTCTCTCCCTATCAGCTTTGCACATCTGGAAACTGCAGTTTTTTCCCCCATTTTTCTTTGCAAAACTTCTCAAGCTCTTTCAACTTGCATGGGGACATTAAACAAGCAGCCTTTTTCAAGTCCAGCCACAATGTCTCAATGGGATTGACATCTGGCCACTCCAGGACATGCACATTGCTGTTTTTAAGCCATTCCTATGTAGCTTTGGATGTATGCTTGGGGTCATTTTCTTCCTGGAAAACAAAGATTCTCCCAAGAAGCAGGTTTTCTTGCAGACTACATAGAGTTTTCCTCCAGGATTTCCGTGTGTTTTGCTGCATTCATTTTTACCTCTATCCTTATAAGCCTTATCAGGTCCTGGCTGCACAGAAGCATTCCCACAGTATGATGCCGCCACCTCCATGCTTCACAGTGAGCATGGTGTGTTTTTGATAAAGTGAAGTGCTTGGTGTACGCCGAACAATGCATTTATTCTGAGGGCCAAACGCACCTGAGCACAGCTGATGTGTACACAGTCTATCCTCTCTCACCCAACGCTTATTATTCCTTTAGACTTATTAGAGGCCTCTTGTTGGCCTCCCTGTCTGGTCGTGTTCTACTTTTTGTGTGAACAATGAGTTTTTGTGGACTGCCTGCTCAAGGCAGATTTACAGCTATGCCATACTCTTTCCATTTCTTAACGACTGATCTAACTGGACTCCAAGGGATATTCAGTAACTTGGATGTTTTCTTGTCTCCATTACCCAGACTTGTGCTTTTCAAACAGCTTTTCACGTAATTACTTGGTGTGTTCCTTTGTCGTCTTCATTGTGCTGGTTACACCACCATACTGACTCACCCCAAGTTGGACCTTCCACATAAGGTGCATTGAGAGTATATACAATTAATTGAAACCACAGACAGGTGATCTCCTTTGAACTAATTCTGTGACTTCAAAACCAACTGGCTCCACCTGTGATGATTTAGGTATGAATACTTAATGCAATCAGTTATTTTGTGTTTTATGTTTGGAATTAATTTAAGCCAGTGTTTTCAGAGATACTGTATGTTTTCATTTTTGACCAGTGTTTTTTTCTGTCGATCAGCGTCAAAACAAATGAAAACTTCTAAGGGGTGAATTCTTTCTATAGAGGCCATATTTGCATGTAAACTGTAAAGTATTTATTTTTTGCTTTGCATCCAGGCCTTATAGGATTGGTTATGACCCATAAACACTCAACATTTAAATTAGCAGGTTTCATAAATGTTTGGGCATGTAATAATATCCATTAAGCTTCTTCTGTACTGAACTTGCTTATGCCAGTTATAGGATGCAAGGAACCACAACGCATCCTAGCAGCATTGGACCCAAGAAAACAGCAGTCCTGGATGGAATGGTAGTCCTTAGCAAGTCAAAATTTGCTCATACCACATAATTAAAAGTTTTTTATGTATCTGCTATGACACGTGTCTTTGAGATAAAGATAACAATACCCATACATAGGCAGGAAAAACATTCAGACTCCACATTCAGAGGGAATGGAGAATTGGAGTTCTGTCTCCTGGAGCTGTGAGGTGGCATCAGTTACCACTGAGCCACTGCACTATATTTTGGAATATAAAACTATATTTTTGGAAGTTTTATTAGTTGGTAAGTGCGGCCTTGTATAAGTAAATGTGAGTGGGTGAGTACTGGTTTGCAAATTGGATGATATTAAATTAACATAACAGAAAAGGCCATCCAAATCACAAAAGGCACTAGCAGTGTCAGAAGGTAGTACTATCTACATTGTCACACAAAGGACACAGCATTACCTGTGTAAGTCTTAAGAACACTACAGCAGTCTGTAGTTGTAAAACCCAAGAGTCGTCCTTGTGGGGTTGAACTGGAATTAGTCGGAGAACATGCCCAAATACTCGTGCTGAACACACACATATCTTTGCACCACATCTTAGTGACAGACTTACTGCATGTAAGACTCCAAGCAGACCTCAGAATCTTCACACATGTTCACTTCAGAGGAGCAGGCTTTAGAGGATTGTTCTCAGAGGCTTTCTTGGAAATAATTAGATTTGTGTCATTTAAGGAATTTTGACCTGCTCTGTGTGCTTAGTCTTTTACACATTTTACATTTGTGATTTGCAGTGAAACTCTCAGAATGACTTTGCCTAATACATCCATTCTGTGGATTGTCTACAGGTACTGATGTAGTAGACGACGGGGAGCCCACCTGCCAACAGACTCAACGATTTTACTTCATTTGCACATCTTGCAACTGTGGGAGGAAGCTAGAGTAGAGCACAGGGAGAAAACCCACGTGGGCTGGCAGAGAATATGAACAATTTATACTGCAGTGAAAATAACAAATAGTAGGTTTCTCTCACTTTGGATAAAATAAAAGATCAGGTATATTTTTGCACATACCACTGATTCTGCTTTCTCCTTCAGTGCCTTACAACTAAGAACAGCAGCTTTCTAGAAAGAAATGTGCTTTACCCAAGCTAAATCATTGTTGCATTATTTATGATCAATACATCATTAGGGTAAAACTACAGTGATGAGCACAGAGTCAACAAAGGGAGCCTCCTCAAAAACAAATGCACAATATTGCATCAGTATGCCACTCCTGTAGCTGCCTCCTTTACAACATTATGAAGATTAGGCAGTAATTGATCATCTTTGGGCTGGAATAAAGCACATGCCCCCTCATAGTTTTCACATTTGCCATCACACTTGTTCATTTCATTCAGAATACAGCAACCCCTTATAACCTTCTATCTTGTTCACAAAATATATTGGCTGCGAGTTAAAAAAGTCTGGGTCAGATACCAATGTATCTCCACCCCACTGTAAAAGCATTCAAACAAACAGAGTAAGCAATAATTGAAAAAAATATAAGTAAAACTTATAAAACACATTAATAAAGGAAAATCATGTAAGGATAGTCTGAGCCCAGACATATCCAAAAGCTCTGGTATAAAATAGTATTCAGTTTACTATTTGGAATGCGCAAATGTATTCTTTTAAAGCTTTCATTAAACCACCTCTTTCTGAATTCAAGAAGCATTAGGAACAAAATGGCAAGCAGTAGCATCTCCTGAGGATTGTGAAGCAACATAAATAACATAAACATGTCTAACAGCAAAGGGTGAAGGTGAATTTATTCACTTCACAGAGGCTCTGGTCTTTTATGTTGCATCCTTGCATTACAAATAAATGTACAGTTATACAAAGATCATTTTATTTGATTGCATAGATGGCTTATGCAAAGGCTAAAGACATACTCAGTAATCCAGCCCCCCATTTTCTGAATCCTCTTGGTCTAATAAAAGGGTAGCAGAGGGCCTGAGGTTAACCCAGAGGTACTGGACTCAAGTCAGAGGCTGACCCTTGACAAGAAGCTAGTCCATCACAGACTATATTTGTACACGCACTCATGTTTGCTCATACCGGACAAGGTTAGTGCTGCTTAAACTCAGCCCCATTGTTTTGAGACCAATCAATAATGCAAAATTTAAAAAAAAGCATGAAATCATTAATTTACTCACTTCTATAATAAAGTACGGTGTTTTCCTGTAAAACTGCTGTCTTGCATACCCCAGTAACAAGCCGCAGTGTTTATAATTCTTCTCTGAAAGATGGTCTAATTGCTACATCATGCAAACTTGCAGCTTTCATGAATATCGTGATTCACTTGTGTACAATTTAATGGGCAGATTACTATCTGTTAAATGAGAGGGTAGTTTCGGCTTTTAAATGACACCACATTCTGCTTTCTGTTATTTCAGGTTTTTTTGGTTTTTATTTTTTGTAAAAATGTTTTTGAATCTTTCAACTATTGGTGTTGTAATTTGGATACACAGTATAATTTCTTTACCAACTATTGATATTCTAACAGAGTAAGATCTGCCTTTCAAAATTGTATATCGGTTGTGGGTATTCAGTAATGGATATGCATGCTATATATATATTTGGAAACAGAAAAAGTGGAAAAAAAGTATCAGTTTTTTGTACTGCTTCAAAACTGTAAAACTAGACATATTACTCCTAGATATCTCATAAATGGCTGTTTCTGATAAATTCACTGGGACTTTTATAATGTTTAGAAACTTATTCTGACACTTATGGAAATAAGAAAAACATTCAAAGTGCATTTTTTGGGAAAAACATTACTGAATTTTGAAACTTGTTCTGCTGTAACATATGCACAGTGTTGTCCATGAACTAGTTCAAAAGAGCGTATTCATTGAACAAGCTAATTTTTCTATGAACCGTGAATTTAATGTAACGTATTTGAAATTGTAGAACTTGAACATGAGCTAGATCAATTTTATGTGATATCCTGGGTCTGGTTTAGGTCCAGATTAAACATTTTGCCTTACCCTGTAATGTAGGGATGGAGCCGAATCTGAATACAGTATTCGGATAAGCACAGACAGTGGATTTCTACGAATATTAATTTCGTACAAATTTTTTCCCATTTATTTGTATTGTATAAAAAACATAAAATCAAATAGGCACTGTCTGTGTCTGCCTGCTTGTGCTTAAGCTGCACCCCCGCTGACACAAGTACGCAGTGAAGCTCCCCTTTTTGCTTTTAGGAAAACGTTATACTTTGTCACTTTATATTTTTCCCCGTTAGACATGCAATATGTGACGTGAATTTTCACCTACGCACTGGTTCCAAAGTCACCATTTGTGTCACACAGTTGGAAATAGAGCGGTAATTTATGTGTACTTGCAACTATTTCATTTCTGTTTTGACCGGGAGGATATTATACGTGCTTACTGGGTATAACTCAATAAAGTGTATTTAAATAAAAAAAGTCTTCATAATTATTGTATTTTATTCAACAACACTGTAATAGCCTAATATAAGGCATGCAAAATTGAAAAAAGTAAACTCATGGCTCATTTATTCTCATTCCTTTAAAAATACAAAATGAACTAGTTCAGAATTGAAATGATGGACTATGAATGTGAATTTATTCATTTTAATCTGTGTGAACTGAACTTTGAGCAAGTTCTTGTGAGGTGTGAACTTGCACAACACACTGCATATGTATACAACAAAACTAATTCTCCAGCAGTAGAAATTCTGAAAGAAACCTGTCTGGTCTTTATTTTCAGGGGTAGAAGATGAATATTGAGTGAAGGATAATGAAGTTATAGTCAGTTAAATTAAAGTAGCAGAAAATAGCTAAATACTGTATAGCTAATATCAAGATTGAATCAATACAAACAGCAGATATCCAAATTCATATTCATTTAATTTCAATTTATGTTTAATAGGCAAAGTGCTAATCGTGTACATAAGTGATGGACGTATGATGAAAGTCTCTGTGTTTCAATTAAATATATGTATCAGAGAGGCCAGGTAATTCTGATGGTGGATATTATAGTTTTCTAGATTTTGACTGTTGGGCTCCAAAACAGAAGTGACTTGGTATGTTGAGGAAGTAGTATGTCAATAATGAAAGTTCTCACTATCAGTAAGACCTTTATATCAAAGTCAAAGTTTAAATCCAACCACAGAAACACAAGGATCCAATGACCATGTGCCTAAAATTCTGCCATCTTACCTCATCTTCTGAGATGATTTTAATCAAAGGATTTTATGATATAATTGATTGAATATCTACATAGTACTTGACAAAGCTGCAATTGAAAACTTGCTTTGCTTTATGATTTTGTTTAATCTATGACATGTCTGGAAGACTTGTAGTTACGAAAAAATCTTGATGGATCCTTTATGCTATGTATGGTTTCTTCTGATTTTGTCTCCTTTCAGTACTCATGATTTCACTTATACATTACTTTGGATAAAAGTACAAACAAATTAAAAAATATACAGTAAATATAAAATTATGTGTTCTTTCGATTAGGATATTTGATAATATTAAAGTTGGTGTTCATAAACAGGACTTTGAATCATATTATTGCTGCATGTCTTCTATTTACTTATTCCTTTCTTGGTGTATTTTCAATATATCAGCCTGATCACATTCATATGAGCAACATGCACTTGAAAGCAATGCTCTTCTGACCTGGGTTATACTGTACATCAGCTACATTCCACAGAATAACATATGTTGAAAATATCGACGAGTACAATTTACTCAGCAAATTGGGAGCATTAATTTGACCGTTACAATGTTAAAGTTTTTAGTTGGAAAGAGTGTTTCCACATACTATATACACTTTAACTATTAAGTCTTTCAATTTTGCTATGATGGCTGTTAACCTTATTGTCATTATTATTTTATTTGCCTACTTATTGATACATGCATTTTAATCTTTCTATGCTACAGTACCCACCCTCCCACTAACTTTCTAAACCTATTTTTCATAAGCCAACATAGCAAAATTAGATGCAAATTAAAACCTCAACCATGAACTTGATGCTAGACAATCAAAGGACGCTAAATTAAAGCAGGATAGTTCCACCTAACTGTTCTTCTAATCTATTTATCCGGTTCAAGGTCAATTGTCAATCCTGGCAGCCCTGGGTTTAAGGTGGGGCACCAGTTCATTGAAGAGCACATTCATCCACACACACCCATAATCATTCTTACAGCATCAATTTGAAATTGCCAGCTACATTAATCTGCATATCTTTGGAATCTGAGAGGAAAACCAGAGTACTTGGAAGAAAACCCACCTAGACACAGTGAAACTGGGTGAGCTCCAAGCAGGATTTGATCCCAGGACTCTAGTTCAGTAACACTGCACCACATAGTAGGTCACTTGTGAGTTGCAAATTAACATGCAATTCACATTTTTAGTATGTAATAGAAAACAGAAAACCTACACAGAAAGAAAATAGAGGCAAAGTCCCTACAGACAGTAGCCATGCCTGGTGTCAAACCTGTTTGGGCCAAAGCCAGGTGATACTATACACATACAAAATATTGGTTTTGTTAATAACAATTGAGCTTTTCATGTAATTACATTGTTTCAAACTGGCCTACTCAACTAAAAACCAAGTGTCTAGGATAGAAAGAATAAGTACAAAATAGGAGATTTAAACATGCTTGTCAGTAAAAATGGCAACATAAATACTTCCCAAAAACAAATATGAGCTCCATGGTGCGTTTGAGGGCAGATGGAAAGATAAGTACAGATGCAGTAGATTTGCAAGAGATTGAGCAGCTTTTTGGGGGACTTTTAGCAAAATTTATTTTTACTATACCTTAACATACAATGGAAATGTGTTACTAGCCTTGCTGATACAGAAACATTAAAGTTTTGATTAAAAGATGTAGATTGGGTTTACAGCAGCTTGTGTAGCTCTATTGACTCTGCTTCTGTGTTGAATTGGTGTTTGCTTTCACACTATAATTAACTGTAAGTCACGCTCATGAATAAGGACACATTTCTTTCGGATTCTATTTTTCAATAGCTGAAGCTGTAACTAGGCGTTAGCGGAAAAAACTGAGATGTCTCTCAGTTTACCATCAGCATGTTGTGGCTTCATTTCAACTGCTTAATATGTCCTGCTTGCAGAACTTTCACCCACTATCATGCAGGCTTAAAACTATGGAGGAATATTTCAGTGAAAATTAAATAAATAAATAAATAAATAAATAAATAAGTCCACAAATAAAAGTACAGTGAAATATGAGCATAAATAAAAACTGCATGAAATGTGAGCATAAATAAATAAATGTGTCTTGAAATGACCCAATTTTAGCATGGAGCTCCCACGTAAGGCCAAGGAGAGGCAGCAGGAGGCAAAGGGGTGAGGTGAGGGTTGGTGCAGCACACTGCTGATGGCCTGTGATAAAAGGCTGGCTGTGCCTGTCGGCAGGACATCTCCTTTGCCTGCAGGATCTCCTCTGGGATAAACAGGGGTGACGTCTGCTTTTAGTAGGATGCACCTGGGATTGTGAGTTTTTTAGAACTGATTCCTGCATTGGGATTTTAACCTTGTTTTAATGGTTCATTTATTTATTGGCTTGTATTAACCTTATTTTAAGGATTTATTTACAGATCTTTTTTTTTTTTTTTTAAATAAAAGCATTTAACACTTTTAGCACCCACCCCTTGCTGAAGGTGTATGTTCTCATTTGCCCAGCTCATCTCGGTTCATGACTATCAACATTTCAGGATCAAGAGGCTCCCAGACACAACAGGGAGCAGTTAGCTACCCAGACCATCACACTGATTCATTCATGCATTTCAGTGGGTAAGTTTATTTAATATAGACATTTGTTCAGTCTGAATTTTCATTGGAATCTATGTCATAAGACTTTTCACAAAGGCTGCAAATTTCCTTCCTTAAATACTTTATGGTTTTTAGTTTACCATTTGAAGCATTCATTAGCATCAAACACTGGTATTTTAGAAAAAAAGACTCATTTAGTAATGGGTGGGTGAGTTGTAGGGTTCCATGAAATGTATTTGTTGTAAACCACCACGGTTTATTAAGTTAGTATTGTATTGACTGCATCCTTGTTCTGCCACCTGCGTGAGGTTGTGTCTGTTGCTAGAATAGCAAACTAATTGTTTTTGAAAATAATGTAAGATCAGCACTACAATCTACTGACTGGTGATTTGAAATCAGAGATGTGCTCATTTGCGCTGCCAAATTTTAATCTTAACAAATGTTCTTTCTCCATGCCATCTGTGTGTGTACAGTATTTCAATTGTGGCCCACCAGCTAATCTAGGGTTGTGATACATTTCCTACAAGACTGAATATGGTCATAAAACCCAACATATATTTTACCCTGGACCAAACAGAAACCAAGGAATACCTAAACTTTGACTTTAAAGAAGAGTGCATTTGTATATTATAAAATTCAGTTTTAGTTTCCTTTAGACTGAATATGTAATCATAAATGAAAGAACACCAACCCTTTGGCCAAAAAATGCATTAAATGTATGTCCAGATTGTCTTGCTATTAAAATAAAAGAAAATACTTTGAATCATATACTGTAACTTTTACATTTTCTACTGACAATTTAGTTTATGGGAATACTCCACCCATACAATTTTTTATATGTGTTATTTGTCCATTGAACTTTGTGCTGTTGGCCAAGAAAAATGTTTAATTTCATGTCTTAATTCAGAATGGAAAATTTGTAATATAATAGTGGTCTATGATGACCAACACTGGACAACAGCAAACTGTATCAAGAAGTCCACGAAAAAAATGTTAAGTTACTTGTGTCATGCAGCTGTTTTTCTTATTTTCATAGGTTTCAGAATAAGCTTCTAAACATTCTAAAAGTCACAGTGAATGTATCAGAAACAGCCAATAATGAGATATATGTCTAGTTTTACAGTTTTGAACACATATATTTTACTAAGTGTGATAAAGGCGCTATATGGGCACTTGAGCCGGCACAGATTCACACTGAGGAACGTGTAAAATCAACAGGCTTTTTATTTCTTTCTTCAGCCGTGGGGCATGACTTCCCCATGTCCCACCAGCCCAACACAGTGCCAAAGCACAATTCAGCAATCAATCAACCCTTCCTTTGGTACCACCACTCCTCTCAGGCAACCTCGTCCTCTTCCTCCCGATTCTGGCTAATTAGTGGTGGATGCTGGCCCTTTTTATAGCCCACCCGGAAGTGCTTCAGGTGCTTGATCACCTGTGGCTAATTGCACTTTTGGGCAGGGCTGTAAAGGTGTCCATACAGGTTCGGGCATCCATGCAGTACCCCCTGGCGGGGGTCACCCAGGGAGGCTGCCACCAAGCGTCCCGGGGAGGTACTGAGGAGCCCACGGCTACTCCCCTGAAACATATGCAGAAGGGGCGTCCCGGCCGGGCATGGGATCCGGTCGCCCACCACATAAGATATTATTAAAGAAAAAAAGCTCTTGTGAACTGAAATGGGACAAGCTTAAAATGTGAACTTTCATTTGAATCATACACCTGCCTCCCATCATTACATTTACATTTATATCCACAACTGGAGTAACTCAGGATTATTTAGCATTTGCTTGTAAAACTGCATAAGTGAACAGACCTTATGCTTGTTGAAACATCTCAGATATGCACAAGTACAAGGCATACTTACTTCCAGATAATGTTTTCACTCACTTTTCTTTCAATTTTAATCTTTAGTTTTCCATGTCTTCCAGTGTATTGTTTTTGTTGGTATCACACAAAGCACAAAGTTCACCAATGAATAAGCTGTTACTGGGGTGGACGTCTGACTAATGAATGAGACGAAGAGGTGGGTCTTCAATTTAAATACTTGGTGTGTCTGAGCCTGTTCCATTTTTGTTCATGAGAGTGTCTACCATTATCTCTGTTCCGCATCAAGCATGAGATTAAGATTTTTTCTCAGCCATCACTACAAATGAGTTAAGTAACAGATAAAAAAATGTAGTGTTTGGGTGGAGTATCTCTGAAGTTAGCTAGTCTCAGGAAGAACTATACATTTTTAATGGTGTCCAAAACTTCCCCGACTCAATGGATTTCATGAGAGAGCAAACAGAGTAACCAAGGCCATAGTCAAATCTTTGTACAAGTTTTGTACCATAAGTTAGGCAAAAATAAAGACAAAAAAGTGTAAGCCAAAGCTTAAAAGGATGAAGATAGACAGAATTTGGAAACAGACAAAATACTTGAAAATGTCCCCATGGAAGGCACTATAATCATTTAAAAGCATTCACCAGACATATCTGGTATAGTAAAGTGTACAGTCGAGTGGAGGGATGACTCTTTAAATATGCAGTATTGTGTTACCATATTTTCATTTATTGCATTTTAAGTGTAATGGTCTCTTGTCTGGAACTTGTTCTTGTAATGTAGCTCCTTTTAAGCTAATTTGTAAAACTAAAAGACTGCTGCTTTAATCACCATTCACTCGCTGTGGGACTTTAACCAAGTAATTTTATATGCTAGTATTTAGATTGTTAAAATATTTAAACAGCAGTGTCTGGTCATTCACTTGTATTAAAGCCTCACCTAAATATTTCAATATTTTAGTATTCTGTGGAAATTCTGTGGAACTGAGGGGATGCTCCATAGACTTTCTACTAGCTGAGTGGGATGTTTGCTTGTTTGAAGACAGTGTGACCTTCCGTTTGAGTCCTTAGCATGTAACGCACAAGATTTTAGGCTCATTTCCTATGAGTGTCTCATAAATCACAGATTGATGGGAGTATACAGTGGATATACAGTAAGCATGTCAGCTAAAGTTACATAACAAGTGTGTATACCTACTGTAAATGTTGCTATGGTGATGTTGTGTGATTTTGGAAAAGCAACAGTAAAATCATGTATGAAGAAAGAAAAGCATTCACTCTGCTAATTTACCTGTAATTGCACAAACAAAATTAAAAAATGTGTGTGGATTCATCCTCTCCTGGGTAAGAATATAACCAACAACCTGGCTAAGTTAAACTAGGAGGAAAGATTGATAATGCAGAATCACTTGAATCATTATAGAGGGACCTCGACAACACACTGGCTTGGGTAGATATGTGGCAGATGAAATTAAATCTAAATAATGTAAAGTATTACACGTAAGAAGTAGACATGTTACATCTAAATATACAATACAGTGGTCTAAAACTTGAAAGTACACCTTTTCAAAGGGACTTCAATGTAATTACTGCACCATGCAGTCAAAGAAAAGGTAGAGTGAGAGACAGGAGAAAAACCAGAGTTGAAATACAAAGTGAAGGTCAAAACTGGGAGTCAAAAAGGAGTGTGGTATTAACCAAATCACAAACCAAAACTCAAAGTCAAATAATTTCAAGAAACAGAGATCACAAATAAAGAGAAAAGAAAATAATAGTATTTTATCTAAATCTTGGATACATAATGGCTATTGAGACAACCTTTTAACCCTTCACCAATGATCCTTTAATGTTGTGACCCTACAAACCATTTAACTAGCAACCACAACTGGCATTATAATATCACAGAGTCCATCATCAAAACAAAATGGTGCCTGAAAAGATGCTAAATAAAATTCAGTTTTATTAACTTTTACACTTTTTTTCAACTTTTAAATAAGGGCTCCAATCAAATAAATAACTATAACATTAGTTATTTAGGCGGAGTGGTGGCTCTGAGACTAGGGATCTGCACTGGCAATTGAATGTCGAATGGTTGCCAGTTCAAATCCCGTAAAATGTCAAAAGGGACTATGCTCTGTTGGGCCCTTGAGCAAGGCCCTTAACCAGCAATTGCTAAGCACTTTGAGTAGTGAGAAAAGCGCTATATAAATGCAAAGAATTATTATTATTATTATTATTATTATTAACATTAAATTTCGAGAAGCAAAGCCTAGATGATTTTATACCACACGGAAATCCCATGAAAATCTCACATCAAGAGAGTGTACAGAAACTATTGAGGAGGCCAGCAGAATATACTGCATACACTGTAAATTGATGTGAGGAGGACAAGTCAAAGGGAGTTTATATTTTAGTTATATAACTCACTATTGAGGCTTCACTTGAAGTTCTGTGTGCAGTTTTGGTTTTTACATTAAAACTGAAGCAGCAGCACTACAGAAAGTCCAGAGGAAAGTGATTAGGCTGATTCCAGGACTGAGAGGTTTGAGCTATGAGGAAAGTAAGTTTGAAGAAGATGAACAATTTCAATTTAAGCAAACAGAAATTAAGAGATGACATCATTAAAATGTTTAAAATTACAGTATGAAGAGAATTAATACAGTGGATCCTCCTGTTACTTTAAAATACATTCTTCTACAAGAACACGGGGACATAATTGGATATTTGTTAAGGATAAATTTCAAGCAAATGTTACAAAGATTTTCTTCATACAAAGAACCACAGACACATGGGATAAGTGTGTGTGCTAGAAAGTAGGTACCCTCAGAACTCAATTAATGTTATTTTGGAGATTCTAAAAACATTCCATCGCAGTCTTGTTGAAAAACATTGCATTTCCAGTTTTCTACAAACTGCATACTATGTAGCCCAAACATGTGAATGCAGCATGACTGTGTGACTTTCAGCGAGTCACCTCACCTGGCAGTGCCCAATTTGTAAAAATATGGACAAAGTTAAGCCAGTACTTGAAGTGGAGCTACATTACTGGTGGTATTCTGTTTATGGCAATATTGTGTCAAATTTGATCAAATGGGTGGGGGTTGGGCATAAGGATTCCTAAAGAAGTTCTAGTATTCACTGTCACCCTAAGAAAAGGTGATGGTACTGTGAAACCTAGATTGGTGCATCACTGCAATACAATGACAGTTGATTGGAGGCCTTGGCGTGGGTCCCTTGTGAAAATTTTTGAAGAGGTGCCAATACTCACCAATATGCTAAGAAAAGATACTGGAACTTTTTGTTGAAAGGGAAAGGATGACAAAACCAAGTACCAGTAAGTACCAGCGCACCTCAAGCACTTAAATCAAATTATGTACTCTATTCTTTGGGTAAATAAATAAATAAATCCAAATATTGCCACATGAAGGTACAGCATATGATGAGTTGTTCAAACATTTGTATTTATAGAGGATTATTCTATTTCAAAATTTGAAGAGGCTTGCACTAACCCAGTTTTGTATTATTTTTCATACCATTACAGATACTCATTATTTTTTGGTGATAATTGTGCTAAAAAATAATAACTCATCATACATACAGTATATGGTACAAGGGACAACAACTTTAAAAAGAAAATGCTCTATGAAGCATAGGAAAATACAAATATATCTACTCCAGAGACTTTGAATGAAATTAGGAAATATGACAAAAATTTTTATTTGAGTAAGAGTCAGAAGCAGTGCTCTAAATTATAGCGATTATGTTTCCTAATCTCCACATTTCTGGGAAAGAAGGCAAATTATTCAATAGATGAAACATGATTATAAGTTCCAAGCCTTTGCAGCATTAAATTTAAGTTGCATTTATTTAATTGGGCCCTTTCTACCAGATTTCCTGGAATGTCTGGATTTTGGATCATAATGATGCTAACGCAGTGGGACACATTCATAATGAAGTTTCACTGTGTAGTTTTATTAAACAAGGGTTTGGAGACTTTACTTTTTATTATTATATAAGCAATAAATATGAACTATCAGAGAATGTGGAACACAAATTTTAAGCAAGCACCCTGTAGGAAGTCTGAATGGATTAAAGGAAAACTAAAAAAAGAAAAGAAGATGATTGAAAAATATGAGAAATCAGAACTGGAGAAATAATGAGAAATGCTTCATATTAAATATAATATCTGCGTATGGAGCCCTCTGACGTAGGAGATAGTTGTTCATAAATGTATATCAAATAGCCACTCTATTAGGTACATCTGGCCTTCTCATAAAATTGACTGCTCAGTCACTGACAGCTTCACATTGGCTGAAAATTATTTTTAAGGCAAGAAGACAGGTTCTAATAGACTGTGAGAATTATTCAAAGAATGAAGAATTAAAGTGAAAGATTTAAGAATACTAGTTATGAGCAGTGCATGGTAGTGGGTACAAGAAGCACTGCACTGGCACAAGTGTGTTAGGAATATTAACCCTTCTGAACTTTCATGTGTGCCATTGATGCAGGTATATCAAGACTGCATTGCTAGACAAATTAAACATTAATGAAAGGGCAAGCAGAGTCTGAAAAGGAGGCATATTAGCTTATCTTGTCAAAAATATGGTAGTTGGCTGATGACCACACCTACAGTATTTGAAAATAATAAGACAGTACAACTGTAAAGACTGTATTGGATACTAGGGGACTGAAACAACATTTCCTGGTCTGTCCAAGCCTGCTTCATCCAATTCATGCTGATGGGAGAATTAAGAGTCGATTAGGAGACAGTTTATGGGCTCAAATACCTGCATGTTCCCACCGAACCAGGGGTTGGTGCTGTCCTCTAACTCTTTCCCTGCTTTTTCTGCAGAACAACAAATGCACCATCAACCTAACACCACTTCCAGTCCCCAGAAGTCAACCTAACCGTACTTCCTGCTCTGGTCCCAAGAACCCACCTACTCCTGATGTCATTTCTGGTCCCAAAATACCATTACATCACTGTCTGTTTTCCGATTATATATTATAGCCATTTTGTAATCTCCTCAGTTCTTTTTTGGACCCCTGTCTGTAAAGACATATTTTTCACACCTACATTTTCAAGTATACGGGGTGATCCCAAATTCTTTCACATGGTTTTGTGTCCTTTCTCGCATGTAAAAATATAGCTTAGTTTAAAAATGATTCAAACTGATTTAACATAAAAAGATTCTAACCATTTATGTTCACTAATAATATCATTAAAGCATGCTCCATAACAAGACAGAGATGACAGTTCTTTCTCACAATTAAAAGAATGCAAATATATCTTCTCTTCAAAGGAATGCGTGTCAGGAGCAGAGAATGTCAGAGAGAGAGAGAGCGCGAGAGAAAAGCAAACAATCAAAAAATCAATACGTGCTTTTGGGCTTTTAAGTATGCCGAAGCACAGCGATAAAGCGGCATTTTTAAAGTGGCAAACAGCCTCTGTGCAAACAGCCCTTCTGCTCACACCCCCTCCGTCAGGCGCAGAGAATGTCAGAGAGAGTGAGAGAGACAGAGAAAAGCAAACAATCAAGCACCGCGCGGGAAGCATATCGTATATCATTGAGGATTTTTAGTTAATACGTAATACATGCTCTGATTGGGTAGCTTCTCAGCCATCCGCCAATAGCGTCCCTTGTATGAAATCAACTGGGCAAACAAACTGAGGAAGCATGTACTATAAATTAATAGACCCATTGTTCGCAGAAATCCCCGAACCAGCGAAAAATCAGTGATATATATTTAGATATGCTTATATTTAAAATCCGTGGAGTGAAGCCGCGAATGTCGAAGCGCGATATAGCAAAGGATCACTGTACAACATCACAGACAAAGTCAGACACACTAGTCACAGTTCTGGAACAAAAACAAACCAAACCACCCTTCTTGGTCATTCTAGACAACAATAAATTTGTGCAGGGATTTCTAATAAGATGACAGAATATTTTCATTCTTTGATTTCAAATGTGTAATTTCTTATGGAAATGAAGCTGTTTAGAAGTATCACAGTGGCATCAAATGCCTCAGTAGAATACTGAGAAGAGAAGTAGAAGAGGAAAATTCAGTAATGGTTCATAATTGGTGCAATGCTTATGTTTTTGTACAAATGACTAACAAACGGAGCTGCAATATGCACAGCTAATCAGTGGCTCTAATCAGGATATGCCAGATTAAAGTAGTGAGTTTTTAGCCTGCATTTAACAACAGAGACAAATGGGTAATCTCTTATATAAGCAGGCAGATCATTCCACATCTTTTGTATAGGTAAATACCTCCTACTATTGTTTTACTAAGCCTTGGAAATTTCAGTAGACCAGTATCTTGAAATCATAGTCTGCTTTTTAGTTTGTATGTAAGAAGGAGGATATTGAAATCAGTTCTAAATTTAAATAGAAGTTAGTTATGTGTTTGTACTTTCTAGTTCTAGTAATGATTCTTACAGTCACATTTGACTTAACTGAAGCTGTATATAGAACAGTCTGAACAGCCTTAAATGCATTAGTTAATTTATTAGTATACTCCATATTTAGAAACTGTATTCATTTTCCAATATGTTTAAGCTGGAAAAAGCAGGTTTTCAGATTGCTCACTTTTTAGATAGACTTACCGGTGTCAAAATGATGCCTGCGTTACAGGCAGATTCAACAAAACTAATGTTTAGACTTTTAATGAGTTAAATGTTGAGTCTTTTTGCTGAAATGACCTAATGTTTAGACTTTTAACTGGGTTACAAAGTAACAGAACATTGTTCTAGTCTACATTAGGATATTCCAAGAATAGATAGGTGTATACTGATCAAACTTGCAAACATTTCTTGAATTTGGATCGAGGTTGCTTTTCTTTATCCAATATTTTAGCACAGTTTTGACAAGAACAGACAACCATCAACCACTCTATTGCAAAACATCCCACTGTGGAGCCTGTTCGTCTTGCATTCGGAGCTTTACAAGTCTGAGCCCAGTCACATTGCCACACCCTGCTTTTGCCAACTGCTGAAGGCATGATTTGTTTGGCACACCTTGAGCTGCTACTATGTCTGCAGCCCCCAGCTTGAATTATTTCATTATTATTCTTTGAGCTTCACCAAATAATTCTGCTTTCATGACGATGAGCAATTTGAAATTAAAGGTAAATGGCCTCTGACTGCATCCCAGCAATTCACACTGGAGACTGTCAAAGCCAGTCACGAGTCTTGGCACTTCTCTTGGATGTGTCTCTCAGCTAGCACACCACTGATGGCCTCAAGGGGACAGATTGACAGGCTAGCAGAATACGTGAGCTTTGGCAACTGATTACTGCAATTCAAAATTTAGCAATCATTTAACATCTAACATTCCCTCTGTGCAAAGCATCTACTTTGCATATCAAGTAAAGCTGTTGATATTTGCAGTTCCAGGACTACAACTTCAGTCACTAGTGACAGGTTCCCTTTTCGTCACATATGTAATCATCCATTCATCTTTTATAGCACCTTTCACAATATTACAGACTAAGAAACAAGCAAACAGAATCATTTTTATTTCCTTAAATATTGTATAAGTAATTAGACAGCTAATATTTACATCATATATCACCTTTCACAGTGGCCTCCAGCATACCATGCATTTTACAGGTCAATTGAAAGTATTTTTATTTCAAAACCTTAAACATATTTGAAAATAATCAGCCTCAAACGTCACAATAATACATTTAGAGTCCCTTTACAAAATAATGTGTACATCTACGGTAAACCATTCTTTAGCCCATTTATACTGTATCCTGTGTTTAAAATGATAGGTGTTTTCGTAAGATAATCAGTTTTTTGATTTATTTGTATATAGGGCAGGGGGGAGTGTGAGAACTGTCTTGACAGGAACAGGAGCAAGGCAGAAACTATTCTACACACAAGACCAATATAGAACTGGCAGTTAATGTCATTAGGAAGTGTGAGAAAACCTGAGTATCCTAAGAAAACTCACAAAACACAAGGGAGAACATGCATACTCCGTAAGGCAGTGGACTGCTTTGTTTTATTTTTTTATCTTTTCTTTTCAAGGTTCTCCAATCTTCTATGACATCCCAAAGACATGCATATTTGGTTATTTGGAGATTGTAAATTGGACCTTTATTGGAGAATGGAGCCACATCTAGGGAATTTAATCAGCAGGTTACAAAATGAATAGAGAGGCATTTACTTTATAAAGATATTTTAATTATCCCCAATTCATGTCAAAGGGAAGCAGTCAATCTTTCCTGAATGCAGCACCTTTCCTAGTGGGCATCATTAGAAAGCAATTGTGGATCAGTTATAGCCCCTCCTGTTCTAAGTGATATCAAAAACATTTTAATTCAGTAAGAAATATAAGATTGCCTAACTCTTTTATGCAATGTTTACTTGGTGGCTTTCATGGTGATCACTAAAACCAAGCCCTTAATAATCTAACGAAGTTGTACATCATATAAGAGATAAGAAGGTGAAGATAACAGGACACACGTGTATGAGACTAACAGTGAAGATGATTAAAAGAAGTTTTACTGCGCAATAGCAAAGAGACTGGACTAGAGCGTACATTCAGCATTCACACATGGTTAATGACCTCCTCACACTGAGTGCCCAGCTTATTAGCTAATAGCGACAACCTCCTCCATTTATCTTTGGAACAGCCTGTATTCCTCAGTGAATGGGCTAACCTACTGCAGGTCTTAAAATTACTAGATTTGATGATGATGAATAATAATTTGCCAAGTGCCACCAGCCTTGGCCAAATAAGCTGATAGCGGATCTTTACTTTTCTCCTAGGGTTTTAATCTTGACCTGATGAGGAAACGTGTGCCTCAGTGATCTTTAGATCTATGTTATCTTTATAGATGTGCTTCTATTAGGGTGGCGAACTGGTGTAAGGTGAAATGCCAGACAAAAAACAATCATGAACTAACCTTCATGAATGTTCTAATCAAATTAAAAAGAACTTTGCTCAGAACAAAGATTCTACGACACACTTGCAAAGCAAGGCCTGGGAATGGCATTCACTTGGGAAATGGCTGATGACTAGTTGATTCGCCTAGCCCAGTCAGACTCAAACAAGAAAAGTGGCTCCCACCCAATAGGTTAAGGGTGGGAATCAGATTAAATATCTCAGGCAACAGAGAAGACTAGGATAGACCCAGACACACTAGACCTGTAAACTGGCTCTTGTGAAATGAAATGTTAGTAACTAGAACTTGCTGAAAAATACAGAAATCACTTCTAAACATATCCTTGACTCTGGAACCATTTTCTTTTGTCAAGGCTGATCTCTCTAATAGTCTGGAATTGCCTCATAAGGGAGGCTTTGCGGCACATGTGGGCAAACCCACAAGACCACAGCTAGATACTTTATACTTGTTACCCATAATACACACCATGTTCCAACACAAGATTGTTCATAAGTGTCTCTGTTACAATGGTACCTTGGGCCATGGGTCAATGATAGATGAATTATGTCAACTGATTGCAGTTCATATGTTCTGGACATTTGTTTGAAGAGATGTGCTGAATTTCCAACTGTTCACCACTTGGTGGAAATCTGGCTCAGACAGGTAGAGCACTAGAAAAAGACAGTAGGCCAACAGGAGTATTGAGGGTGTGCTTGAAAAGACTTGTTCTAAAAGAATAAGTACTTATTCTCCATCTTAGGAAAGGTCAAGGAGGTAGAGTCCAAATGAACGCTGTTAAAATCTGTAGTAGTAGAGACGGGTGCAAGGAGATGTTGTCAAAATGTTATTGGTGCCTGATATCGCTGCAACCTGGGGCCTGATCAGGAGGAAGATGGAGGTTTTCAGGACAATGTTATCAGGTAGGTCTCCAGATTTGCTTGAGCAATAAGGAAAGAGTAAAAAATGTGGCAGCACTGAAGTGAAAACCTGTGTGAGAGTGTTTTTTTGTAAACATGAGTAAATGACATTTGAACGTCCTCAAACAGGTAATGGCAAACTATTCAATGACTTGGGAAAGGAAGGCAGGACATCATCCTGGCTGACTTCAAATGGGGATATTGTTCAGAGGTAAATAGTACACTTTGAGGAATTTCTAAACCCAGCGGATATGCCCTTCTTGGATGAAATAGTGCTAGGATTATTAGTGTGGGCTGGCCTCATCTTTGAGAAAGAGATCACTGTGATTAAAAATCTCCGAAGTGGCAAGGTCTCAAAAGTGTATACGATCTCCCACGAATGCTCAAAGCACTGTATATTGTGAGGGTGTTTTGATTAACATACCTCTTCCAAATTATGTATAAATTGGTGCTTTAGGAGTAGGGGACTGGGGTGGTGATCCCCATTATTGATAAAGGGGAAAAAGATGCTGTGTTTCAATTATTAGGGACCACAATCCCTAGCCTCCTCAGAGAGCACTATATTGTGATGCCTGAACATAGACCCAATTTGAAATTTGGATCTTATATTCAGATGCACAATGTAGTTTCCATCGGGGCTGTGAAACAATAGACCATTGCCTATTCTTTGTCACACATGTGCGTCTGAGGCTTATCTTAAGGGCCCATTAGAGGTAAGCACTACCACTCCAGGACACAAGGGCATGTCTAGCTCAGCAGGTTCTGTTGTTAGACAGGAACATTGCGTGGATCAGAGGCCTATCCATCACAGGACACATGTACACTCAAACACACCCATACTTCAATATTTGCATCTGTTCTGTTATGTTCTGTTTTCTTTCCTTCCATAACCAACTGCCCTACAGCACTACCAAATAAATGATCTAGAAGTTTATCTTCCTTCTAAAAGTAGTTCATTAATAATTTTTGTGTTATTCTGTAACTTAAAATAAGAAACAGGAATGTACTGTGCTTATACCTTAGTGTTAAAATCCTATCCTGGTAATGTACATCTCCCAGAATGTGTTTTTCTCTGAGTTGTGCTACTCCTTCTTCTAAGGTATACTTAGGAGATTCAAACCTACAATCGTGTATTAAAACCTAATATTTTTATGCCCTACATGTAACAAATTACATTATTACAAATTTACACTAAATTTAATCTGTCACTTACTGTCTCTCCCAAAGTATAAATTCTGTTCTAGGTCTATCTACTTTGGTTGTGCTGTTATGATTCCCTAGGTTATAATTCTATTATTCCACATACTTTAGTGTAGAGAGATAGCCTAGACATCTTTTTAGTTAAATTTTTACCTACCTCATTTATATAAATTTAAAAAAGCAACAGACCCAGCACTGACCCCAGTGGGACTCTACTTTTCACCTCACTTATTTCAAAAAAGTTCCTTGCACCATAACTCATTACGTTCTTTCTTTACGACAATTGCGCACCCATATTCAGAGTATAAGTTGAACTTACAGTTCTTCCAGTTTTGCTTGTAATATCTCATATTGTACATTAACAAAGGTATTCTGGAAATCAAAGTAAATTTCATATCAGCATGGACGTTCTGGTCAAATGCATTTTTTGCCTTCTCATAAAATTCTAGGATATTTGTTAAACAGAAACTCCCCATCTAAACTCAAGTTCATTGATAATATAATTGTACTTGATATACAATGTCCAAATTTATCTTAAATTACTGATAATGATTTTAGTCATTAATATAATGTTATCATTAATTACATCAAGTTGTCTTTAGTTACTAAGATGGGCTCAAACACATTTTTATAAAAGTGGGTCATAATAGTCAGTGTTTGCTGCTTGGGACTATTACCAGAAAGAAATGATTTCTAAGAAATAACATTTAAAATTTTTATATAAGTAATTGGTAACTTCCTTGATGATAAAGGGGAAAAACAGGAACAAAAAAATGAAAGAATGGGTTTTGGTAAATGTATTATAAATATCTTCCATTTTCTAAACTTCTTCTCTATTTCAGGATTTCAGTGAGCCAGCTCTGAAGCTATACAAAAGTAGCAGTAACCATTCTACACCATTGGTGATGTAATATTTATAAAAGCCAAGCCATGTCACTCTGTTAGGCTGTCTAAAATTAACACATCATGTATGACTTTAATCTGTATCTAGCCCTGCAAGAAGGTCCACCAGGTGGTTTGTTATGTAGTGGATGCAGCAACACGCTATAAGCGCATGCTCCCAACCAACCATGCTTATGAAATAAAAATGTCAGTATTTAAATTGTTTTACATGTTTTCTGTTCCAATTGCATTTCCAAATCTAGAACATTTTCATCACCAAGTGTATCAATGAGAAATACCACAAAACAATTTTTATTAAATGTTCTTTCATCATGTTTCTTTCCAGCATCTGTTATATCTATTACATCATCGATAGACAGCTTTTTCTAGATTAGGAGACATTTTGACACTACTCACAGGGTTTACTTTAAACACATAAATATCTCCTTTTTTGAATTTTGATATTCTTTTAGTTGGATTCTTTTCTGGTTGTTATCTTCTGACCGGAGAAGAAACCATCAGTTTTTCCTGCTCTTTAGTTAATTTATAACTTTTCTTTCCTTCTGTTTCTTTTCTTTCCAGAAGATATTTAAGTTACACCCAGAATTTTTTTCCAATGTTCTCTTTGGAATCTTCATTTGTGTAGAAACATTTGCTTTGTTTGCCTAAAACCAACTGTTATTTTCTCCACTCTCTAATATTTCTTAATTCTCTTTCATCCTCTTTCTTATGTCCAGTTCTTGCTTTCTTTGTTCTTCACACTCATTTGCTTATCCATTTCTACATTATTCTTTTCTTCTTTTTGATCCTTTCTATATGCTTAATACTTCATCCTTCTTCTTCTCTAGTTCTGTTACTTTTTAGTTTGGTTTTATTTTAAACAATCTTTAAGAGCAGTGGTAGCGCTGCTGCCTCACAGTAAGGAGACCTGGGTTCACTTCCCGGGTCCTCCCTGCTTGGAGTTTGCACATTCTCCCCGTGTCTGCATGGGTTTCCTCTGGGTGCTCCGGTTTCCTCCCACAGTCCAAAGACATGCAGGTTAGGTTCATTGGCGATCCTAAAATTGTCCCTAGTGGGTGTGTGTGTGTGTGTGTGTGTGCCCTGCAGGGGCAGTACTTCATTAAAAACAGATATAAGTACTATATTGCAAATACACTAAGGAAAATTGCACCCATTTATCTAACTAGCTGTTGCTTCTCTTGTTATCTGTAACTTATTGTTACAGTTGCCTTCTGGTTAATAAAACGAAACAATCAGGAATTTAAATTTCTTGACAAGATAAAAAAAAAACTTTGAAAATTAACATGCACCTGTACAATAAAAGGTGTGGCCAAAGCAACAGTCTGCATTTTAAAGAGAAGTAAAAGTCACATTATTATGGTCACTTATGAGGAATTGCTCATGACCACATGCTCTTTCCACTTCTCCTCTTTACATTGAAGGGCTGGCCATAAACCTAGGACCTCCAAATCAGAAGTGAATACTCGACCAGCTTTGCTAAAGGGAACTCCCCTTGCTCAGCTAAGCAAGCAGCACTTTTGAGCTCTATAGCAAGTGGGGGATTGGGGGGTGGTGTTACACGGTGAGGTTCTCTCTCTCTCTGAGCTCTTTTTACTGAGACAGCAGACAGAAAGTCAGAGGGAGCCATCTGATTAAACAAGAAGCACAAGTAACAGAAACATCAACAATAAATCAAGATATTGCTTGAAATGAAAACCTGAAAGTACCATGGCCCTAAAGGTCAAGAGGTAAATACACTAACCCCTTGGTTAATGAATTCTTTCAATAAAAAAGAAGATATTATACTTGAGTACTTAGTTATATCATTTATACTGTACAGTTATATTAATATTTTTAAGAAAGCAAACATTTGCCCAGTATGCCATGAAAACATAAAGCAGTATCTTTAGAAACTATACTGTATATTATAAAGAGAGTACAAGCTGGAGAAAAGAAGCACCGCATTCCAGAATCACTTGGGTTAGTGCCTCATTATGAATAGAGCCAGTGCACAGCATGAAAAAGATGGAGCAGATAGAGAACACTTACCTGAAAGCATTTCCAAGATTTTTTTCTGCTCCTAAAGTCCAATAGTCTGGCTGGTAAGTCTCCTTAAGAAAACTAGCTTGGATGGTTGCCCAGAGTTGGATAAAGTGAAGCAGATAGTGTTGCCTTGTAGTCCAAGTTGGGTGCAAGTCAGGTGCAAATGAGGTAGATGAGAGTCTATAGAGAAGCATGGAAGGAGCTGCCTGTAGCAATGCATGACAGGGGAGCTTTAAAGTCGACGAAAAAGTAGATGGAGGACAACATGAAACCCATGATATAAGCCCAAACCAAGCCCTAATGGATTATTATATTATGCATCCACATTCCTCCTATGTTAAATTTACCATGAATAACAAAGTTTCTTATGACAAACTAAAATCAAGGATCCCATCTACTTCATTGACCAAAGCATTACTATAATTTCATTTTAAAGTTTCGAAGAGGAATTCAGCACAGACAACATTTCTTATTCTTTTACTTTCTGACTAAAGGACGGGCCTAACGATGGTGACTTTGGCAAGTTGATCACAATGAGCAGATGCATCTGCAGCAATGTCTCCAAGAATGAGCGAGGCCTGAAAATCCATCAGACCCAAATAAAATGCTAGGTGCAGGGAAGTGAAGCGCAATGCACATGATCTATTCTTGGTGAGACGCTGGAAGAGCCCAGCCGAGTGATATCCCACAGTGACCAGAACCTGCAAGTGTTTAGCTCTCCTGCTCCTAATAAAGTTGTTTAGCAGAATCTGATTAAATTGTCTCCAGCTAATCAACATAGGCTGTGGCACCAGTTTGACAAGGATATAGCCAGGATCATCAACTCAGCAGGAAACAGAGATGTAGATAAATGACCCAAGACATTGACCATAATCACTGTCACTTTTGCGACAGAGAGGTTTGGTGTCAAGGAACACAAGATGACTAGATATATTTACACCATGAATTGTAGGGTAGAGAAGATACACCAGCTGAGTCAAAAGCTTTCGATGCTGCCAAGACAGCCTAAGGTGGCAACTGAGGAGAAAAAAACACCTTTTGTTGAGCTTCTCTGTATCATCAGGAAGAATCTTATGACCCAGTATAGAGTGGAAAGGTACTGGAGACGAAGGACAGACTGAGCCAGGAAGCGAACTGCATTCTTAGCAAACCCTTTTGGCTTCATGAAGCAGCTGTTAATGCAGAAATGCAGCGGTCATATCCAAGAAAGAGATCATTTTCTGCATAACATCCTGAATGACCCAGACAGAGGGCAAGAGCTAGGACCTCAGAGAGCCCCTTTGGACATACCAGCCCCAATTGTGGAGTTCAACACTAGAGAACTCACCTAAAAGGAAGTCAAAAAGGTGGTTACAGCAGCCAGAGCTAGCTCTGCTCCACATTACAGTAGAGTACCGTATAAGGTGTACAAACACTGCCCAGAGCTCTTCAGAATTCTCTGGAAGATGCTGTAAGTGATTTGGTGATGGTGTATTGTACACAACAGTGGAGGTATGCGGAGGGAGTCTGGATACCCAATGAAGAGAATTCAACTATGCTGGAGATCTCGGGCCTCATGTATAAACGGTGTGTATGCACAGAAATGATACGTACAAATGTTTCCACGTTCAAATCGTGATGTATAAAACCTAAACTTGGCGCAAAGCCATGCACATTTCCACGGTACTTCATACCTTGTCGTACACAAGTTCTCTGCTTGGTTCTGCAGATTGGCGGCACCCAGCGTCAAAGCAGTGCTACTGTTCATGTGTGGTTTATCTTTCTTTTTCAGATCCTCATCCCTGACGCGGCTTTATAAATACACTGAAATTAACCACATATTGTTTATTAGTTTAATGCATCTGATCGTATTTAACCTGTAACAATGGTCCACAGAATGGTCAAACTATTCTAAATACCATAGCTGATTTAGCGTTGTTACTCTCACTTCACCCTCTTTTTCTTCTTTCAGCTGCTCCTGTTAGGGGTTGCCACAGTGGATCATCTTTTTCCACATTACTCTTACTGCACCACTCGGAGCAGCTGATCGGAAAGAGAATTATCAGTATACAGCATCAAGCACACGCTGCCTCAGCCATGCTTTCTATTTGAACTGCTTCTCACACGGCAAACGCTTCAAAACCTTTACTGTATTGACCTCACGGTTCAGAAACAGTTTCATCCCGAGAGCTCTAAATGCAATCAATCACTCTATCAACTGCTCTTTGTAGAACTGTTTGTACTTATAAGTACGATTACCTCACTGTAAATTTGCGATACAGTTATAATATTGCACAACCTGAGCCACTTTATAAAGCACGTATTTACATATGATGACGATATCATTTTTAAGATGAAATGCAGCAAAATACGTTTATTATATTATACAGATAAAACTTTATTTAAATAATCTATATTGTTAATAATTAAAGGACACTGTGTCACTACGCTAGCAACAGATGGCGCTCCGTTCACAGATTGTTCCTGCCTCGCACTGTATGCTTCACTTGGACTGGCATGAAGGATACAATAATTAAACATGTATTATGAAGATATTTCAATGTTCCTTAAAAGATTTGAAGAATCGGCGTTAGAAGCTTACAGATGGCTTAACGTCTATTACAGAGCTGATTGTGTGGCGATTGGGTATTTGGAGAAAGAAAAGGAAGGACAGGAATTGGGGGTTAGTATGTTTGAAAGAGACAGTATGCTGCAATAAATTATTTTATCGAAGGTTGAGCACAATCAATGCGCTACCGTGTTCCCATGTTTAATAGCATGCTTTAACTCCTATCATCATGATTGTTCCTGCCTCGCACTGTATGCTTCACTGGGACTGGCATAAAGGATAGAATAATTAAACATGTACTACGAAGATATTTCAATGTTCCTTAAACGTTTTGAAGAATCGGCGCTCTAAGCATACAGATGGCTTAATGTCTATTGTAGAGCTGATTGTGTGGCAATTGGTTACTTGGAGAAAGAAAAGCAAGGACAGGAATTGCAGGTTAGTAAGTTTGAAAGAGGCAGTACTGCAGGGGCCGCTATGCCAATATATATTGAATATAAAAAAGAAAGAGAAAATAACGGCACAGCTAAAAACGCAGCGGCAAATTTCAACAAAAGTTAAACGCTTGTGTTATGAGCACGAGGTGGCTATGCAGTGTCCGCAACGGACGTGGCCATCTGCCATGCATAAGATACCATATTGACATTGGCGGGCGAAGGGGCCACCAATTCTTTCTCTGCCCAGGGCCGCCACGAGCCTAGAGCTGCCCACGAGTACTGCTGCAATAAATTATTTCATCGAAGGTTACGCACAATCACTGCACCACCGTGTTCCCGTTTAATAACGTGCTTTAATTCCTATCATCATGAAAGTTATATCACGTATACATCTCAGTATTTTAGTTATTCAGAGAGCTGTAATATTATGAATGTAATGGATTCTGTGTCCTGTCGGAGGTAGAGAAAGCCAGTTTAAGAAGCACATAGTGATTCATACACATAGAGCACATAGAAGATCAAATACAAAACAAAGCATTTAACGTACTATTTTAGTTACGATGGGATTTGAGAAACTAGTAAATTAAATGATTTTAAGGTTAAGTTTATGATGTTCTACTTTAATGACAAAATAAACTACGTGATTAAAGTGAAAATTTCGAGAGTAAAGTTTCGTGCTTTTTCCCCACTGTGTGCCTTTTTTTTCTCTGTACCCTAATAAGCTTTCATATGACATTGAACTCAGGATTGGGTCATGTTTTTTGCAGATGATGTTGTCCTGTTTGTTTCATCAGGCCGTGATCTTCAGCTCTCTCTGGATCGGTTCACAGCTGAGTGTGAAGTGGCTGGGATGGGAATCAGCACCTCCAAATCCGAGACCATGGTCCTCAACCGGAAAAGGATGGAGTGCCCTCTCAGGGTTGGAGGCAAGATCCTGCCCCAAGTGGAGGAGTTCAAGTATCTCAGGGTCTTGTTCACGAGTGAGGGAAGAATGGAGCGTGAGATCGACGGGCGGATCGGTGCGGCGTCCGCAGTGATGTGGGCTCTGCATCAGACTGTCATGGTGAAAAAGGAGCTGAGCCGTAAGGTAAAGCTTTCAATTTACCAGTCGATCTACGTTCTTACCCTCACCTATGGTCATGAGCTATGGGTAGTGACTGAAAGAATGAGATCACGAATACAAGCGGCTGAAATGAGTTTCCTCCACAGGGTGTCTAGGCTTTCCCTTAAAGATAGGGTGAGAAGCTCAGTCATCTGGGAGGGGCTCAGAATACAGTCGCTACTCCTCCACATCGAGAGGAATCAGAAGAGGTGGCTCGGGCATCTGATCAGAATGCCTCCTGGATGCCTCCCTGGTGAGGTGTTCTGGGCATGTCTAACCGGGAGGAGGCCCTGGGGATGACCCAGGACATGCTGGAGGGACTATGTCTCTCAGCTGGCCTGGGAACGCCTTGGGATTCCCCCGGAAGAGCTAGAAGAAATGGCCTGGGAGAGGGAAGTCTGGGCATCTCTGCTCAAGCTGCTCCCCCTGCGACCTGATCTCTGATAAGCAGAAGAGGATGGAGGGATGGATGAACAGAACAGGAAGTCTTAACTTTAATTTCTAAAATGAAACCCACTACTTGTTCCCTCGACCCATTCCCAACAAAGCTAGCAAAAAGCTCAATGGATGAACTTGAAATTATGCACAGCTCATACTGAGTGGTGCAGTTCCAGATGCATTAAATTTATCAGTTATCAGACCACTACTTAAAAAGTCAGACCTAGACCCACAGATTCTTAATGATTATACACCCATTTCAAATTTAACATTTCTCTCTAAAATACTTGGTCTTGCATTACACATCACAATTCTGCACCAGTCATAGTATGGAAATGGCACTAACCCATGTTGTAAATGACACTCTGAAATACTCAGACGAAGGAAATTCCACAGTATTTATGTGTTTATATTGTGACTGATGGCCGGGGCCCATGCCTGGTCGGAACGCCCCTTCACCACATCTCACAGGGGGACAAGGGTGGGAAGCCCAGTATCTCCCCTTGGACGCTAGATGGCAGCCTCACTAGGTTGCAGCGGTGCCTCTGACTCCCCCAGTGCTTCATGGGGATTGGAGTTCTGTACAGCTCTGTGGGGTTCCGCAGGCGCCGCCAGTGGGTGCTGCAACAGCAGCGGCTGGCCCCTTTTGGGTACTGGTTTCACCCTACCCGGAATTGCAGCCGGATGTCACTAATCAACCACCTGGAGCACTTCCAGGTGCCCGATAAAAGGGAGCCAGCAACCACCACTCAACGACCAGAGTCGGGTGGTAGGAGGACAAAGCTTAAAGAGGAGGAGGAGTGGTGGTGGAAGAGATAGAGGATAGTGCTTGGGTGTTATTTGTGCTTGGGACTGTATTGTGGCTGGAGGGATTACGGGGAAGACGTGCCCTCCAGCTGAAGAAAAATAAAAGAGTATTTGTTTTACACGTACCTTCCGTGTCCAATCTGTGTTGGGTCGGGCGCAATATAGCCTTTTCTTACAATATTTAAACTTTTTTGACACTATTGATCATTCTATTTTATCACACAAGCTGGAAAATTTATTAGGTTCATAGTGCTTGCCTGATTTACTCTACATTTAGCAAACTGACACCAGTACGTACAGAAATGTGTTGTCTGTACTCTATCATTAAACTCAGAAATTAAAAAAGGTGTCCTGCAGGACTCAGAACTGGGACCATTACTGTTTTCACTTTAAACGCTTCCATTTGGAACTATCTTTAGAAAGCATAACATTAATTTTCACCCATATGCAGATGATACCAAGTTATACCTTTCTTTTAGAGCTAATGACTATTCTCTCATGGTGTCCTTAATTAGCTGTGTTAGTGTATAAAAGGAGTGGATGATTAGAACTACCTGTCTCTGAATACAGATAAAACTGAAATATTAATTGCAATATTCTACATTTGTTTAACTCAGTCTAAATAACCATTAATTTTAGTAAATCAGTATGCAATCGATGCATTATCTTTGACACTTGTATATTTTTAAAGCGCATATTACAAAGCTATCCAAAACATGTTTTTTCCATCTTAGAAATTTTGGAAAATGATGAAATTTTCTAAATATGCAGGATGCTGAGAAATGTATTAATGCATTTATTTCTAGTAGGATTAACTATAGCAATGTGGTAGTCACTGGTTGTTCAAATCATTCTTTATAGTTTTCAATTAATTCAAAATTCTGCTGCAAGAATTACTATAAGAACCAGAAAGTAAGAAGACAAAACCCCCTTTCTCATGTTCTTACGCTGAGTTCAGGTTAGGTTTAGAGCAGATTTCAAACTCCTCCTTTTAACATATAAAATCTTGAAAAGCTAAGACCTTGCTTACTTATCTGAACTTATCATTACATTATGGAAAGTTGAACTTTTGGTGACAGGGCTCAGAAGCAGTGGAATGATCTACCTACTATTATAAAAGATGCCTCTTCAGTCTCAATTTTTAAATCCAGGTAGAAGACTCACTACTTTAATCTAGTATACTCTGATTGGAACTGCTGATTTGCTGTGCATACTGCATTTCTGTTTGTTAATCATTTGTACAGAATTGTAAGTAATACAATATATTTAAACTGTTATTAACCCTCTTCTATTGTGCTTCTTTTCATGATATCTTAATGTAGTACTTGGTGCCACTGCTCTACTGCCAAGTTTTTCTCCTGCTTATGAAAAAGTAATCTCAGATAAAGGAGAACTGGAATCATTGGATAGAAGGGTCCTTTCATCAGACTGGACAGCTCAGCACTGACTCTACTGTAGAATGCCCAAGGATGGGCACTCACCTAGTTGGCCAAGGTCTCCAGGACTATGTCTGACTTCGTTTTTTGACTCTCTTTCTTACAATTTCATCACCTCCATTATCAATTGACCATACTTCTACAGTTAATTAATGGACAGGTTTCATTGATTTCCCTTTATGTCAATGAGTTTCTATTTTGTTTACTATGTATTTTAACAAATCTGTATCTTTATACATGGTAGTTAGCATTTAGTGATTGTTATAATCTATTCTTGCATTTTCCCTAGGGAGCTGTTGCGGCACTCTGTGCCTTCACTCAGTGAGAAGCTCAGTGCAAGAACAAATTATACTGTATTATTGTATTGCATTTCTGAAATGGCAATGATATATTGCCATTATGTCTGAGAAGTATACTACTGTTTTGTGTGTTATATTTACCATAATTTTTGACACCCACTACACATCCAACCTACCTGGAAGGAGACCTCTCTTTGAATTGCCCTTCTTCCATTTTTTCCTGCAAGGTTTTATAAGAGTTTTTTGTCTTCTTAGAAAGTCAAGGCTGACTGGCTGTCAATTAAACAGGACCAATTAAAGCCCACTGAGGCATTATTTGTGTAATTTTGAGCTATACAAAAAACACATTGTTGTTGTTATTGCTCTGGGCTGACAGGAGTGGAACCCAACACGGCCTTCTGCTATTGTAGCTAATTTACCTGACGACTTGACGTGTCTTGCATTCTGAGATGCTTTTCTGCTCACCACAGAAGTACCTAGTGGTTGTTTTAGTTATCATAGCCTTTCTGTCACCTTAAACCAATCTGGTCATACTTCTCTGACCTCTCTCATCAACAAGGCATTTCCATTCGCAGGAACTGCCACTAACATTTTTTTGCACATCATTCAACCATACCAGACTGTTGTATGTGAGGATCCCAGGAGATCAGCAGTTACATAGATACTCATATCAACGCATTTGGCACCAACGGTCATGCCATGGTGGAAATCACAGAGATCACATTTTTCAACATTCTGAATGTGAACATTAATTGAAGCTCCTGACCTGTATCTCCATAATTTTATGCATGGATAAACAGGTGTACAGGTGTTCCTAATAATTTGCTCAGTGAGTGTACATTTTCAAAACCTTCTTGATCTAATTCAAGGTGTTAAGGCTAAAAGCAATCTTGGCAACATCAGGCCCAAGGCAGGAGCCAGCTGTGCATGGCAGGGCAGTACATCACAGGGCTCATTCACATACACAAGCACAAAGAAGCCAGTTTGAAATCACCAACTAAAACACATGTCATTAACAATACTGGAAGAAACCCGCTCACTTTTTTTGGAACCTACCTATTTTAGTTCAGGTTGTCAAGGAGCTGATTCAACCATATATGAATAAACTGAATAACAGTTACATTAAAAAGTGGATTGAGCAAATTGAGATTATCAGTAATAAGTAATTGATATAACAAGTGACAAATATACCTAGAAAAACACTGGCAGTAACCAGTGTGACCTGCTGATAACAGGATCATTTATATTCACAGTATGTAGTCATAGCTGACAGCTGACTGGAAACCAGTCCCACTGGTAGAGCAGCAGTCAAGCGTTTCAGGTTCACATTTTTTTCCTTCAGGCAATGCGAAACAATGGGCGCTCCGAAATCACGTGGCTCTCTCCGAAATATATCTAATAAAGGTATATATCGCAAACGCCTGTTTGGCGGTGCATAACATAGGATACAATGTTTTTTTCTTTATGGTTTATTTTTTCTATTTTTTTACCACTATAAACAAGTTAACACACCTTTCGGTCGACTGCTTGTTTGCTGGCCACCTGTCGCCAGGTGTATCGAGGCGTGCAAATTCCGCGCGCACCGCTGGGTGTCGCCAGTTGCTGTAGGTGAAGAATTCGCGCAAGCGCGCTGCTGACTGTTTGTCCGGTTCGGGCAGCTCTCTCTCTCGCTCGCTCTGTGTTTCTCACTGTGTGTCTTGCTACCTGCGAGAACGCGCGATTGCGCGGCCACGCGTTTGTGGTAGCAGCGGTCGGCTTGCCCTAACGCACGCCCCGTGGCCTGACGCAAAGTGTGCTTGAGGAAACGGTGAGGGGAGATATAGGATTTCTTTTTCTTTTATTTCTTCTTCTTTTTTCATGTGTGTTATTCTGAGACAGGCGGGTCAGAGCAGCAGGTGACTGAGAGCCGCCGTGAGTTTCAAGGGGGAAGACGCGGACAGCTAAAAGGGAGTCCAGGTGACACTGAACCCATTCTCCCTGCTCAGGTGGACTCACTTTCGGTGCGCTTGTTGCTAAGTGCGCTCAACTCCAGTCTCGGGAACAGTGCTACGAGCCTTTCCGTTTTCCCTCTTTTTCCTTTTTTGGGAAAGGTGCACCATATAAGAAAATCACAAGAGGAGAAAATATAACCAGTGAGAAAAGATGATGCGCTTTCTTCGTCGGACCTTCGGCCGGCGGTCTATGAGGCGGTATAATCCCCCGGACGAGCGGGATGGAGCCGGAGCCGAAGGGGGTGTTGGCCCAGGTGCAGTTCAGTTCCAGCACCACCAGCAGCAGCTGCATCATGCGCCGACTGTGGTGAGCGGAGGTGCAGTCGTTCACATCCCGGCGGCGGGGGGTAGCAAGGCGGTCATTACCTGTAGGGTACTTCTCCTGGACGGGACAGACGTCAGCGTGGATTTACCGGTGAGTGAGTAGTTGTCGCTATAATTTCGTTTATAACGCCTACTACGTTTGCATGAACGAGTGTCACATTTTATATAATTCGGCAACTTAGCCCACCGTAAAATTTGTGACGGTAGCGACGTTATGTGCTGTAGCGGGATAACATGTTTGTCGTCCAACGAGCTGATAAGTAATGGTGACGGCAAGTTGAGAGCGTGAAAACTGGTAGAAGTGAAACGAACTTAGGGGTGGCAGGACCAAGGCTGACTAGAGGAAAATTGGAGATTGTACCTTTCTGACAAGCGACATTGCCAGAAGCGAATATGGTGGTTTAGGATAAACTTTTGGGCGTCTAAATTAAAACATATGCTTAGGTAATTAGTAAACTGTATGCCAGGCTTTGGGGTGGAGTTTTAAGTGTTGATTAAGGTTTTAAAGTATGCTAATGTTTTGGTAGTGTATACTATCATCTCGTGAGTGATTGTGTTTGGGTTTCTGTTATTTTATGCATTAAAATGAATAAATAAAAAGGTTTACCAGGTTTCAGTGCTGAATTGGCGTTCAGAGTATAGGAAAAGAACTTGACAAGTAGCGCTGACTGAAAAGTATAAAGGAGCAAGGAAAGGTGTAAAAGGAGACAGTGGTATAGGGGTCAGAAACGATTAGGATAGGACCTGGCAATTGGCAGGGATAGAAACAAGCCCAAAATATTTAAGTAGCTTAAAAGTACCAAAACCAAATACTGACAACTGAAAGATGATGTGTTATGTGTCAGAAAAGGGTAAATGAGACTGGATGGTTTGGTGAGAGTCCGTGACAGAAGCAGGTAGTACATAAGACATTTACCAAGAAAGAGCAGACCGTTCAGTCCATCATAATCATTTGTTTAGATGATAGCTAAGCTGTGCCAATATTTTGTCAGTTTGAAGTATACCATTAAGTCAGTTAGCAAAGGTTCTGGAAATCAGTCAGACATTTTCCAACCCTGTATATCCTAACACAGGGTCACAGGGGTCTGCTGGAGCCAATCCTAGCCAACACAGGACGGAAGGCAGGAACAAATCCCGGGCAGGGTGCCAGCCCAGCGCAGAGCACACACACACACACCCACACACCAAGCACACAGTAGGGACAATTTAGGATTGCCAATGCAGGTTCTGGAAATCGCAATACAAAATAGGTGATTAAGGTGCCTTAGATTTGGAAGTAACATCAGAAAATATGCAATGGGCTAATGAAATGTTTGAGCTGTACCACAAAAAGGTAGATCATTTAGGAGCATGTCTAGAAGGTGACAGAGCCATAATAGGTATTGTAGATTATCAGAAAGTCTAACAATTGTCAGTGCCGGATATGAATGCAGAAATCAGGGAGTGGTCCTGGCAAATGGAAGTTATAGTATAATTTAGGAGAGACTACATTACCAGATTATAATCTGAAGGTTTAAGAAGAATTTTATTTGACACATTGAAGGGGCAGTATTAAAGATTTGTTGACTGTTGGAGACTCTGACAAATTGCTGTACTTGGCAGTGTTCAAAGGTTCGATGGGTTTAAGAATTGACAGCAGGTTTAGATGAACAGTTGGTGCTGAATAGGGAACTTGGATTAGGTGAGGATGTGTCTAAAGTCATAGACCTAGAAAACGATTATAGAAAATTTAAAAAAAAAAAAGTCTTTGTGTTTGAGAAGAATTTCCCTGGCGGGTTGTACTGCCAGTTGGGGGTTGATTATTTAAAAACAAATACTTCTAATAATAAAAAATGTTGAAATTCTATGCTTGGCTATGCTTGACACATTTTCATGGTTTTTTTAGTGGACATGAACATGTTTATCCAGTAAAGAGTGGTGGTGATTTCTAATGCTGTGAATTAATTAATGATGTGGAAACAGTTGTCTTTCTGATAGGTATATCACATGAAAGGGCAAAGCAATGTTTATTTCCTTTTTTTAAGTGCTGTCTACCGGAAGTTTGACAGTTATTTTTCCACATGGAGCAGTACTAAGCAAAAAGATGTATTGTCAGAAGTGTTGGTACCAGATGGCAAAGCTGGAATTTGAGGAGTTGAGGGGGGATCAGCAGAATCTGTAGCAATGTTATCCTATTTTCCACCCTCTTTTTGTCTTATTTTATATAGAACAATCTTAATGAGCTATACTCTGAATTCTTGTGATTTTTTTTTTTCTTCTGATGACTTTAAACTGAAAAAAATTATCCAGAAAAATATAGATTTATTTCCCTCCTGTGATAGGACCCATCAAATAATGGAATAGGTCATTGCTGTCTTGATTTGTTTTCAGAACATAATTGTGTCCTTCAGTGCCTTTCAGATATGAAGGCTTCATATTAGCTTGTGAATGTTTTATGTAAGGGATAAATAACAATTTGTTAATATATTGCAGCATTGCTGCCAGTGCATAAAAGACTAAAACTGCATTGCTTAATTGTTAACAAAACTGTTTAACAATTCCTTGCACAAGATTCATACATTCTAAGCAAGGGATTTTTAAAAGCGAGAAAATCTTTTCTCTTTTACCCAGGAAATTTTTTCCATATAAAGCTGTAGCTTATCATATTTGTGCAGGTGATCTTATTGGCGACTGTCTGTTTTTCTTAAACATTATGCCCAGTTTATCTGAAATGTGGATCAACAAGGAAAATATGTTATCATTTTGTTGCTTTTTGGCAAAAATGTTTCTAATTACTGACTGAGCATACCATGAGTTTTGTTAAAGGTGAATCTGAATCCCATTGCTTTTATTGCACAACAAAGGAGCATTGAAGCACTATATGGAAATGCTTGGAATACATGGAGCTTTTCTGTGTAGTGCTGCAAGCTTTTTTTCAGTATGTATTGATATAAAAATTAATTAATTGTAATAATAAGTAATATTAATGCTCTAAGTAGTTGAGACTTCTGATACATTCTGCATTGTAGTTTGTTGCAAAGTGAAAATGGCCGTGTGCCGTTTAATTTATGCAACCAATGCAAAAATCACTTTTTGTGTTCTGGGGTTGATATCTTATTTTGTTTCATATGTATTTGGTTATTTGTTTTTTTCCAGAGTGTTTAAATTTGAAGTTAGTTCTTGCTATTGATTGATTGTTTTGTTTAATGAAAAACATTTCTACAATAACCCATAGTAAAAATTCTGCTGCTTCTTGTAGTAACATCAATATTGATGTCAATGTGTCACAGCTGTTAGTGTGCAGCAGTCAGTTGTGGGTATACAAGCTTTTTTGCTTGGTTTTATTTTAGTTGAAGAATTTATTAAAACAGCCTCATCAGTAAAATAAAATATTTGCCTTACTCATTTAATATTTACATCACTGGCTGCTTTTGAGAACAACTGCCATGATGGTGTTGAGGTAGCAAGGACACATAAGCTGGAATTTACTAGCCTTTCCAAGTAGGATATCAAGGGTCTTTGGCCTCCCACCAATGTAAGGGATTTTCTTCCTTTTCAGTTAACATTCATTCCTCAAAATATGGCCATGAATGTCTTCCTATTCAATATGCTTTTCTTCACTGATGCTTTTGGAGTTGATTTGTAAATCAAGCAAATAGACAGCAGGAAGATTACGTCTGTTGGCAGCATTAACAGTGGAGGTAGTTTAGTTCAGTCTCTAAAACTGGATCTCTTGCTGAATGTTCCCTCTTCTTAATTGAAGTCCTAGTGTTTTGAATTCTGGTTTACACATTAAATGATTGTGAAAGTGTCAAACATCAATTTCTTGAACTTCCAGAAAATCAATTTGTGTGTGAATGTGCATTTATATAATACACGTGTGTGTCTACTGTATATATGTTTGTAATTATATGTATGAATGTATCTTTTCTGTTCTCTACAACACTGCAGCAGTACGTGGTTTCTAACATTGTGTTACACTATGTGCTTCTAGGGAAGAAAGGGATATGAATGCCATCACCTGCTTAGCACTTGCAGGATTATTTTGAAAGACAGTATTTCACAGCTTGAACCTGAGGGCAAAATTTTAATGGTAAGGGGGCATTTATCTGGGCTTTTGCTGTCTGTACTCACCAGAGCAATGACTCGGGTCTTTATGGAGGATTACTTAGAAACTATTCAAATTTTAAATAACATAGAAGGTCATATATTCAGGAGATATTTTCTCTGTAAATTTGTTTAAAAATTAAAGTTAATTCTTATGTTTTTTTGCATATATACTGTGCATCCAGAAAGTATTCACAGTGCATCACTTTTTCCACATTTCGTTATGTTACAGCCTTATTCCAAAATGGATTAAATTCATTTTTTTCCTCAGAATTCTACACACAACACTCCATAATGACAACGTGAAAAAAGTTTACTTGAGGTTTTTGCAAATTTATTAAAAATAAAAAAAATTGAAAAATCATATGTACATAAGTATTCACAGCCTTTGCTCAATAATTTGTCAATGCAGCAATTACAGCCTCAAGTCTTTTTGAATATGATGCCACAAACTTGGCACACCTATCCTTGGCCAGTTTTGCCCATTCCTCTTTGCAGCACCTCTCAAGCTCCATCAGGTTGGATGGGAAGTGTCTGTGCACAGCCCTTTTAAGATCTCTCCAGAGATGTTCAATCGGATTCAAGTCTGGGCTCTGGCTGGGCCACTCAAGGACATTCACAGAGTTGTCCTGAAGCCACTCCTTTGATATCTTGGCTGTGTGCTTAGGGTCGTTATCCTGCTGACAGATGAACCGTCTCCCCAGTCAAGAGCGCTCTGGAGCAGGTTTTCATCCAGGATGTGTCTGTACATTGCTGCAGTCATTTTTCTCTTTATCCTGACTGGTCTCCCAGTTCCTGCCGCTGAAAAACATCCCCATAGCATGATGCTGCCACCACCATGCTTCATCGTAGGGATGGTATTGGCCCGGTGATGAGCAGTGTCTGGTTTCCTCCAAACGTGACGCCTGGCATTCACACTTAAGAGTTCAGTCTTTGTTTCATCAGACCAGAGAATTTTGTTTCTCATGGTCTGAGAGTCCTTCAGGTGCCTTTTGGTAAACTCCAGGCGGGCTGCCATGTGCCTTTTACTAAGGAGTGGCTTCCGTCTGGCCACTCTACCATACAGGCCTGATTGGTGGATTTCTGCAGAGATGGCTGTCCTTCTGGATGGTTCTCCTCTCTCCACAGAGGACCTCTGGAGCTCTGACAGAGTAACCATCGGGTTCTTGGTCACCTCCCTGACTAAGGCCCTTCTCCCCAATCGCTCAGTTTAGATGGCTGGCCAGCCCTAGGAAGAGCCCTGGTGGTTTTGAACTTCTTCCACTTACGGATGATGGAGGCCACTGTGCTCATTGGGACCTTTTTAAAGCAGCAGAAATTTTTCTGTAACCTTCCCCAGATTTGTGCCTCAAGACAATCCTGTCTCGGAGGTCTACAAACAATTCCTTTGACTTCATGCTTGGTTTGTGCTCTGACATGAACTGTCAACTGTGGGACCTTCTATAGACAGGTGTGTGCCTTTCCAAATCATGTCCAATCAACTGAATTTGCCACAGGTGGACTCCAATTAAGCTGCAGAAACATCTCAAGGATGATCAGGGGAAACAGGATGCACCTGAGCTCAATTTTGAACTTAATGGCAAAGGCTGTGAATACTTATGCACATGTGCTTTCTCAGTTTTTTTATTTTTAATAAATTTGCAAAAACCTCAAGTAAACTTTTTTCACATTGTCATTATGGGGTGTTGTGTGTAGAATTCTGAGGAAAAAAATGAATTTAATCCATTTTGGAATAAGGTTGTAACATAACAAAATGTGGAAAAAGTGATGCGCTGTGAATACTTTCCGGATGCACTGTAAATTGACGGACTGGTGCAAGTGCAACAATCTGTCTCTTAATGTGGATAAGACAAAATAAATGAGTATTATCTTCAGAAAGGCTCATGCTGTCCACACTCCCTTCTGCATATCAAAACCTGTGTGGTGGAATTGGTCAGTTGCACCAAATTCCTTGTTATGCAACTGGCAGCTGATCGACCTTGGTCAATTATACCACCTCTATAACCAAGAAGGATTAGCAGCATCCCCACTACCTTTGGTGGCAGATAAAAGCAATTCTACCCCGATATGCCCATTCTCACCACATTCTACCGAGGTATCATGAAGAGAGTTATGATCAGCTGCATCATTGTTTGGTTTGGGAACTGCAGTGTATCTGCCCAAGAGGTCCTGCAGTGGATAGTGCACACATCAGAAAAGAGAGTTCATTTGGGCCTCACTGTCCTCCATTAAAAGCATACAGTATTTATCAACTGTTGCATCTGTAAACCCTTCAGCATTGTGAAGGACTGCTCCCTCTGTTCCCATGGCCTCTTTCTCCCACTTGCATCTGGGAAAAGGTTCTTTAGTATCCAAACTAATTCTACCATGTTCTGCAACAGCTTCCACCCCTTGGCTGCTTGGACTATGAACTCTGAGCTGGCAAACTCCTCTCAGATCTACTTGTAGTAGCTTATTTATATGCTGTACATTTGCTACTATTAATGTTCTTTATTATTAATTTTTTTTATTTCTATTTGAACTTAGCATACTGTGTATGGATGTATGACAATAAAACCACTTGACTATTTCTAGCTCTGTGAATGTGGTAATCTATCTCAAATTAAGTCTGATTTGTTTAATTAAAAAAATAACAGAAATATTGCTTTATGGATAAATGCATTGCACAGACATAACTTATGAAGTATGTCTGAGCATCTGAAACATTGTTTTAAACTGTATGTTAATTGTATTTAACTTTTCCTTACTTTCATAATACTTTTACTGTACCATCATGTCTGTTGCCGCTCTAGCATCAGCTCTTTAACATGTATTATAACCACAGAAATGCCAAAATTATGTTCTTTGTTAATATCAACGTAGAGTCTTCATGCTTAAAACTAGCCAGTAGTATCTTGTTTTTTGTATCCTGAATATCCCAGGGAAAAAAGATAAATACCACAGAACGGAAAATATTTGCTTCTAAATAAGTTTGATAGATTATGCCAAGAGAAGTTTGGGCATTTAGAGGAAAAGAAAAGAAAGCAAGTTTTAAAATTTACAATAATAGTTTGTCACCACGGTCATACGCTGGGAATTATTAAACTTGGTCATTTTGTGTAAATTGCTTGCCTGAGCCGTGAGTACTAAGATTATGAATATTCTATGGAGCAAGAGGATGGGAAAACATGCTCGGGGTATGGGGGTGAATATAAGTTTTTGGAATGTCATAAGTACTGGCAAAGCAATTGGTAGCTTAGAAATGAGAAGGTGTCACAAAATGTGTATTTTAACAAAACTCTTGGAGGCAGTTTTATTTTGGCACTAACAACTTAGTTGTACAATAAGAATTATTTAAAAATCCCATAAAATGTCTAAATACCTTAAAGAAATTTGTATTAAACTTATAATATTACAGTATATTTAGGTTTAAAATTCAGAATAGTTCAAGCAAAGAATTTTAGGTTTACCTGAGGTAAGGTTAAAGTTTATTGTTATGTGCACATTGCACAATTAAATTATTTTTATGTCTTCCACATACTAATAGTAATGTTATAAAAATAACAGACATAAAAGTTATGTATAAGGTTCATTAGATTTCATAAACCACTTCTGTTTCTGTCCTAATATATAGGCAGAGGGACATTACATTTTTATGCCACTCTTCTTCCTAGGCTGGTGTGGAATAATTGCTTTACCACATCTATTACTGCAATCCTTTAAATATATTGCTTGTAGATATATTTAACTGTTATAACTAAAAAACAATACAAGTAATGTTCTGATGCTCAGTCACAATTAACCATTTTGACTAAGAATAATGTGTACCTAGAGTAAGGTTACAATTCTTAAAGCAGCTAGTCAATTCAGGTTTTGTAATTAACATTTTTTTTGAAGTCCATAGTTCGGATATAGTTTTATTGTTGCAGGTATGCGTGAGATGCTGCATTTTAAAATCAGACCTTGAAAGGGAGGTTTAAATGCTTTCTTCTTCATATCTGGATTTTTGGTTGAAATGTGTACTGATTAAGCTGTTTTTATGCCACAGTGTATACAAAACATCAATTTGAATCCTAAACAACCACTAGTATACAGTCAACCCTCATTTATCGCTGTTAATCTGTTCCAGACTCTGCCGCAATAAATGAATTTCCGCGAAGTAGGATTCTTTATTTATAAATCGAATATTTTCGCAGTTAAGTATAGAAAACCTGTTTACGACCTTCTAAATACATTTTCTAACGTTATTAGTCTTCTAGACATGAAATAACACCCTTTAGTCAAAAGTTTAAACTGTACTTCATGACAAGACAGAGATGACAGTTCCGTCTCACAATTAAAAGAATGCAAACATATCTTCCTCTTCAAAGGAGTGCGCGTCAGGAGCAGAGAATGTCTCAGAGAGAGAGAGAGAGACACACAGATACAAGCAAACAATCAAATATCAATACGTGCTGTTTGGGCTTTCAAGTATGCGAAGCACCGCATGGGAAGCATATTGTATATCATTGAGGAGTTTTATTTAATATGTAATACTTGCTTTATTTGGGTAATTTCTCAGCCTTCTGCCAATAGCGTCCCTTGTATGAAATCAGCTGGGCAAAGCAAGGAATTATGTACCATAAATTAAAAGACCTATTGTCCGCAGAAATCCGTGAACCAGCAAAAAATCTGTGATATATATTTAGATATGCTTACATTTAAAATCCGTGATAGAGTGAAGCTGCGAAAGTCGAAGCGCGATAAGCAAGGGATCACTGTAGTGTGTATTTTGAAGATGGATAGGACATTGTACAGTTAGCCAACTGGATCACTTTAATGTCAGTTTTCATGGTTACCCGAGGGGCTTTCAACAATGTCTAATCATATAATTAGATGCAAAACAGTCCATCGTGAATGGGAGGGCCGAGAGTTACCCTTCACTTGAAAGTGCTGCAGGATTTTACCACATGATTAAAAACCTGTACATCCTGTACTGCTGTTCAAGTCTTGAATTTAAAGCTTGGCGATCTTTGCAGTGTATTGTTCTGTTTATCTTTAAATATGTCACTTCCGGTCACTTTTGGTTGAGAGTATGCTGTGTGTGTTTGGCTGCCGCTTCTCACTGGTGTCGTTGTAGTTGTTTTGTCCTGTCTGACTTTTCCATCTTTATCATCTCATTCGACTGCTCTTTTTGAATTTTACTTACGAATGCCACTGGCGATTGCCTAGATCACACCTGCTTCAGTCCTGTGCAAGCTCTCTTCCTTCTTTCCTTCGCAGTAAGTATGAATCTACTCTTGCTTTGTTTGCAGTTGCCAGTCTGAACTGTGAATGTGCAGCCTGCCTGCTGTGTGTTTCCTTTTCTAGCTAGTTATGTAGTGAGATTTGGGTTGGCTAATGTGTGTAGCTGGAGTTAACATGGTGTTATGTGGCATTCTGTTTGCTCTTGGCGGTGTCCACTGGTGTCTGGATATTCTTAGCCTGTTCTGTCTCTGGTTTGGAGTTGTCCTGTGTGTTGTCATTTCTACTTTTTTGGCAATGCAGCTAATATATTCTCCATATGAACTTTAAAATTGACTGTCATCCACGATTGGTCTCCCTGACTTACAGTTTTTGCCAGTCGCTTGGAATTACTCTGCGTCCTTGCTATATTTACCGGTCTAAAAGAGGCCCTTTGCGGATCTATGGATCGGATGCGTCGATTTAAAGTATATTGACATCTCACTGTGTTAACTGGCGTAATGTTAGGGCTGTCCAAAGAATAAACATGGGCCATCTTCGTCCTTTTCAGGAAGTGTCTGTGCCCTACTCTCCCGGCTGTTACAACTTTTGGCTCGCCCTTTTGAACACTCGCTCCATCACTGACAAGACCTCGCTGATTAATTACCTCATTTCCCAGAAGCAAGTGGACATATTTCTTCTTACAGAAACTTGGTAACAACTTGGTGACTATTTATATTTAAACTTGCTGTCTCCCCAGGCTATAGCCACATGTCTAAACCCAGGTTAACAGGAAATGGGGGTGGCCTGGCTGTGGTTTATAGATCTACCTTGACAATGAAGGAACTCTCCTTTTTTGAAGTTGCATCTTTTAAATATATTGCTGTTATAATGGTTTCCTCCCCTCTTGTACTGCTGTTGTTAGTTTATCGCCCTCCCAAATCTGTGGTGAACTTTCTGTCTGAATTTAATGAACTTCTCACTGTAGTCTCATCTCTTTGCCCTGCTGTAATTTTACCTGGTGATTTTAATATTCATGTTGATATCATCTGCTCTCTTACAGCTGAATTTATCTCAACTTTGGATTGTTTTGACTTGACACAGCATGTGGATTTCCCCACTCATATTAAGGGTCATATTCTTGACTTGCTTTGTTTCATTGGCTTGAATAATGTCTCTGTCTCTGGTTCACTCTCTGGTATTTCTGATCATAAGCTTATTGAATGTAACTTTAGTATAGGTGTGTTAATTTTGATTTGTTTGCTCCTTCCCTTCTGTCTTCATCTCTTTCTGAATTGCATAGTCTTCCCCCTCCTGACATCTTTACACTGAGCACATACTTAAATATAGGGATGCCCTTAACACTCTTGCTTCAACTATTATTCCTCTCTCATAAATGGTGCTAAGACTAGGCCTAGAACTCTTTTTATAACTGTTAACAAACTCCTCCAACCCCCTCCTCTTGCACGTCCGAATACAGCTGAACAGTGTCAGGCTTACTTACATTTCTTTGATACCAAAATTGATCAAATCTATCACAGTTTCCTTCCACACCTCAATCACTCACTCATTCTGATCTGCAATCTCCATCATCAAGACTCAGTTGTTTCTCGCCTGTTGACTCTTTTGCCATCTCTGAACTTATTAATAAGTCTAATTCCTCCTCCTGTCTGCTTGATCCTGCCCCCACTTCTCTGCTTAAGACATGCTCATCCATAATTAGTATTTCCTTTCATTTCTGGTTCTGTTCCTACTGCCCTCAAAACTGCTGCAGTTACCCCAATCCTTAAAAAAAACCTGACCTTGATGCACCCTTTCTCTCCAGTTATAGACCTATCTCTAATCTCCCGTTTTTGGTTAAGGTGATGGAACACATGGTCGCTACACATCTCCATGCTTTTGTTCTAGATAATACACTCTATGAGCCTTTTCAGTCTGGCTTTCGTACACAGCACAGCACTGAAACAGCTCTTTTCAGAGTAGTCAATGATCTTCTCCAGTCTGCAGATTGCGGTTTCCTTAATATTCTCCTCCTTCTTAACTTAAGTGCAGTATTTGACACTGTTAATCATGAAATCCTCCTGTCATGTCTCTCTGCTGTAGGCATCTCTGGTCCACTGGGGTAAACCCCAATGCACAGGCTCCAAGTCGGGGGGCATTAAGTATGCCCACACCTGCTCGGTGCCTCTCACCGGGGGCAACCCCAGAGTGGTAGAGAGCCCAGCCCCTCTCAAGGAGATTGGTTCCAGAGTCCAAGCTGTGCGTCAAGGTGTGTCCGACCATATCTAGCCAGAACCTCTCGACCTCGCGCACTAGCTCAAGCTCCTTCCCCTTCAGAGAGGTGACATTCCACGTCCCAAGAGCCAGTTTCTGTAGCCGAGGATCAGACCGCCAAGGACCCCTCCTTGAACTGTCACCTTATCGTGGTGGAGGGGTTTGCATGTCCCAATGATCCTAGGAGCTATGTTGTCCGGGGCTTTATGCCCCTGGTAGGGCCACCCAAGGCAAACTGGTCCATGTGAGGGATGAGACAAAGAGCGGTTCAACAAACCTCCGATGAAGAACAAAAACCTTGGACGATGTTTTTCCCTTGCCCGGACACGGGCCACCGGGGCCCCCCTCTGGAGCCAGGCCTGGAGGTGGGGCTCGATGGCGACGCCTGGTGGCCGGGCCTGCACCCATGGGGCTCAGCCGGGCACAGCCCGAAGAGGTAACGTGGGTCCTCCTTCCCATGGGCTCACCACCTATGGAAGGGGCCAAGGAGGTTGGGTGCAGTGTGAGTTGGGTGGTGGCCGAAGGCGGGGACCTTGGCGGTCTGATCTATACAAAAGCTACAGTATATTCAGAACTCTGCAGCTAGAGTCCTCACCCACACAAAGTGTTTTGCTCACTTCTCCCCTGTTCTCTCCTTGCTCCTTACACTCCTTGTCGGTCTCTCAAGTCTTCGAGCAATAATCTCCTTACTGTCTCACGCACCAGACTCTCCATCCTGGGAGGCAGGTCCTTCAGTGCTATAGTCCCTCAATTATGGAACTCTCTTCCTCAGTCTCTCCGAGATTGCTCCTCTTTCTGCAGTTTTAAATCTCAACTGAAAATTTTCCTCTTCTACGAACTTTTGTTATCTGTGTAATTTTTTTTTACTCTGTATGTAAAGCAACCTTGGGTTTTTGAAAGGCGCTAAATAAATGTATCATTATTTTATTTGTTGTTTTTAGTGTTTTTGTAGTATTAGTTAATTAATTAGAAAAAAGTGCATATTTCTTGAGGTTTCTATGTAATGATTAGAAAACCGTGTGCCCTTAATGCCTATCTGTCTAACCATTGATGTTTCTTTCTAGCTGTCTGACTTCAAAGCAAGAGCTATTCTACTGTCGCAAATTATTAACGTTCCATTTTGTATAACTTACATGGGTTTTAAACTGAATCTTCTGTTGTCAGTGTTAGCCTTTATTATATCCAAGTTAAAAAAACTAAGCAGACTAAGGTAAATTTACCATTAACATAAAGGATTTGGCTCTTAAATTTCTGACCCCTTTAGAGCAGAGACAATTATTGCATTTTACTTGTTAAGAGCCAAAATGTATACTTAAACTCTACGTACAGTTCACACATAAAACACATATTTTATCTTTCAATTATTTGCTGTTTCTTGTACCAGGCACAGTGGTTTCATGGGTCTGTCTAGTGTGCTGGATTTGGTCTGTACTGTTGGTGTCTGGAATTGTTTTGATGACTCAACCCATTACCCAAAAATTGCGGGGTTCAGCTCTATTGAAACAATGTCTACTGGTTCAAATGTTCTCCTTATAGTAAGCCATTTTTGATGTTATTAAAGTATTGGCAAATAGTTTTTTGACCATCTTTTCCAGAACAAATCAGCCACGAATCAAGTTAGCTTCCAGCATCTTTTGAGTACTGTATACTGGTCACTTTTAGAAAAGTGTCCAGGAGGCATGTCTTCAGTAATAGTAAGTGATTGCATGTAAGTGCTTCCAGATCATTTGTGGTGTTTGATTCCTTTGTAAGAGGTCTGTTGTTGATGATTGATTCCATTTCACACATTACTGTTTGGACACAATGAACAAGTGTTTGTTGGGTGAGCATTGAGTTGAGAATCTTTCTTATGCTTCAGATTGGACTTTCCCATACTCCACCTTAATGAGAGGCTGATGTTGATTAAAACAAAGAAATCAAATGGGTTTTCAATCCATAACATTGTTTTTTTTCTTGGTCAAGATTTTAAAAGTGTATTACCACATTATTTTCATTAATAGTGCTAAATTGCTATGCTGAGTCGTCTTCATTCTCTATCATTGTTCCATTGTACTTTCTCTCCAGGTACTATTGCCTCATTGTTTTAGTCATGGGCCATTCAAGTTTTTTTTGCACATTTTACAGTAGAACAAACTGTTGTCTTAGAAATTGTTCAAGTAAAATGCTCTCGTACTTTTGAAGACATGTACTGTACATAACCCTCAGTTCATCAAGCTTCATCATTGTTATCCATTAATATGTGTTTAAATTCTCAATAAAGTAACGTGGGTGTGTGTGTCAAGTAGTCGAGTCACTAATTGAATTAATGGTGCACAGTGATTTTTTTTTTTTAACTTAATGTTACCAGTTGCATTGATTAGATGCCTAAAATTAGAATTGCAAAAAGAATAAGTATTTTATAATCAGATATCTCTACCTTTTTTTTATGATTTTGGTCAAATTTTGTGGCCAGATTCTGTTTGTGTGGAGTTTTCAAGATGTCCCTGTGTCTATGTGAGTTTTTCTCCCTTATCTCATTGAAGAATGTGTTAATTGCATTGCTCATTTTGAATTGAATGTGTATGAGCGTGTGACCTACAATGGATTGGTGCACCATGCTGAGTTAATTCCTGCCTTGCTCCCAATGCTGCCAGGATAGATTGTGGGTTTGCATAACCCTAAATTGGATTAAGTAGGTTTGAGAGTTTTATTTTATGCAATGTATTATTTCTTTTTCTTAGTTGTCCTAGTAGACATCGGTTATAAGTTAACTAACAGGTAATGTGTACTTTTCTATGTTCATTATAAATTTGCTTTTAATTAAATAATGAAGAAAGATAGGGGTAGTCTGTTCTATTGATATTAATTTTTGACAAAGCAGGGATTGGAGCCAAGCATCTAATTAAATAGTATGTTCTTTTAGCCCTAGTAGTCAATGTGTCAGTTGTGAAACTGGTGGGAACAGGAGCTTGCATCCATGGTCACAATATAGCACCAGATTAGCGCACCTGTGTAGTGTAATCTTACAGATAAATAGATGAACAGCATTGCATCTGGTTGAGTGGACAAAGTGCAATTAAAGTAGGTGTTGGCACAGAGTTCTGTTGCAAGGCTTCCAGACAGGGGGATAGAGCACTGTTTGAATGTCTCCGACTTTTAGCAAGTAGTGATGATAGGGATCCTGAGAGGCATCGATTTTGCCATGCGTTTTAACCACCTTGTTGTCTTCTTCATGCTCCCCTAATGCTTTAAGGGTAGTGGTGTTTTTGGAGTGGTCTTTTATATTTGTATAGATTTATGAATATGATGTACAGTGTGTTTGAAATTTGTTTTTTACCCTTTTTTAATTTGTTTGGATGTCATAAGAGCTCTGAGGCTTGTAATAATGCACAAAGAGTTCCTTATAAAATGTAGATTTTTGAGGCTAGATTGACATTGTTGTAATAAGAACATTGGGCACTTTTGAGTTACAGTATATGCTGCTTTTTAAAACAATAGTACAGTGCCACAAGGTGAAGCCTGTTTATCTTATATGGGTAATATCTCCATCTGGAGTTTGGAAGTTTTTTGCTTTGTGTTGGAGAAGGATGTCTGTAAATGGATTAACTGAATAGTGTGTGATCATAAAGGCCTTTTGTAAAGATCTTTCAACAAAGATGGTAAGCAAAATCGAAGACATTGTTGAAACAACACCCTTGTCAAAGCCAGTTGTCTTTTCTTAAATTATTTGATTGCTAAATTACTTGAGCTCTAGTATGAGGATCTCCAATTAATTCCCTCAGACATTTATTAATGGGGTCGGTCATCTTATATATCATGGCCACCAAGATGTGACTTGTCTACATTCATCATGTGCTTAGAAATCACACAGCATCTTGGCATTCTAACACAAAGTGTGGCAGTGCCAGCAAATTCTAGAAACAGAAGCACATGTAAAATGTACAAAATCACCTTGGGGTGATATTACTGAAATAAAACATTCATAATCAAAAATAAGAATTCATAATGAATTAAAAAAAAAATCACAAAAATATGTATGCATATCATTTACAATATTTAAATTATTTGAATTACCAATATGTACCTGACTGAAGTCAGCTGCTCAAAATGTTTTAGCACGTTGTCATTTCATTCAAATGGATTTTCTGTACATCAGATGTGTCGGGTATGACGTTTACAGCATTTACAAATACTAGTATGAGTGTTTTTTATGAAAATGAAGTTGCTTGTTAATTGGAGTGTGTTGTTCCATTTTCTTAGAACAGTAAATATGATAAACCATTGCTTTGTTGAAAGTGCTTCTTTAGTGCCAACACAATATTGTTTAAGCATCTTAACTTCATTTCATATATATGCTGCACAGTAATAACATGAAGGAGCTTATTTAAAAATGCATATGTGTATTCTGCTTCTTACCTTCTACCTGCTTAATGTACATCATTTGTAAATTTCTAAACAATGAAGACAGGTAGTTGAGACCACTACTTGGGTTGTTGGTGTGAGTGTAGCCTTGATCATTTTAAAGGTTGCTACAGAATCTATGGCTCAGCTGGAATTTCCATTGATCTTTTTTTTTAAATATTGTAAAAAAAAAAGTGAATGATTTGACTTTTTGACTTCCAGTAACAGTAATATTGGTAATAAAAACTTCATGGTTTAAGATTTTTTTTTTTTTTATTTTATCAGTTGGGCCACACTGTTGCCTCTATTGTGTACTGTTTTCATTAACTACTACTCCCTGTGAATTTAAACACCAGAAATACTTTAATTATCAAATGTGAATCAGCATGTGTTAGAAAAGTGCTTATATAAATTAACTGAAACAACCTCATGGCTGCCCTTTGTTTTCACCTTGGACACAAAAAGCCTTTTAAAGATAGTTTGAGTGTTACAACAAAGTATAATCTCTTATTGGGTTGTCCTCCAACAACCCCAAGTGGTGGTCAGTGCATACAGTGCTAAAGATAAGGCTTTGTTTTCAAAGGAAACTGTGCTGAAATTTGATCTTTGATCATTGCTATATTTGTTTAGTCCTCTTTTAGTGCTCTTTGTATCATTGACTTTTTGCATTATACATCATTGTTTATTACATATGGCATATTCTTCAGTGCTAGAAATTGTTTTTTTGTTTTACTTTTTTGGTATTATGTGCTTTAGTGGTGCATATTATAAAAGGCATTGTATAATGTTGCACTTCACTATTTTAGTCTGTAACTTGAACTTTGCTCTTATTCAGACTACAAGGTGTTGCCTGCAAGCATCAGCTGCTACTTTGCTTCTCTTTATTGTGTGATAAAGTGCCAGGTTAACTTAACTTTTATCTCCAGCATTTCAATTTAAATTGTTAAGGAAAAAGTATGAATAATGCACCACTTGGGTTAAGTTTTGAAAGCAAATTGAGGAGTAGTTTCTGCAGTGGTAGTTTTTAGTGCAAGATATGTATGGCAGATATTCAGGGAATTAAACATATTCTAAATTTGAAAGAATTGCTTTGGGCAAAAAATGGCGCATAATTTTAATTTTGGGAATGAATGCAAATACATTTTGGATGAAGTCCCTATCATCCATGTTGGGTGCCACAACATTTATCAAAATCACTTTACAATTAAATAAATTACCCATGACAATCACATATCTCACTTCAGTATCAGATACTGCATCTGATGCTACAAATGAGACTGTTCTATGTATGAGAATTCCCACACACGTAGCTTTCTTTTTAAAGCTGAAATGGAACATTTGGCCAGTCCAGTCTTTTTGCATATTATATAGCCTTCACTCATTTGACTCATCAACTAATTCTCCAACTTCCCATGTTGGTAGAAGGCTGAAATTTGGCAGGCTCATTCCTTACAGCTTACTTACAAAATTTAGGCAGGTTTCATTTCGAAATTCTACACGTAACAGTCATAACTGGAACCTACTTACGTACATATATATGGCCATAGCCTGCAGCTCGGTCGCCATGTGAGGCAGAGTTGCGTCCGTCGTCATGCCTCCCACGTAATTGAGTGCCTGCCCATATATTGCCGTCCGTCAGCGGCAATCCAATAGAAACACTGCCGCTAAGTATTCACGGGTGAAGGACTGTGCTTATGCAGAGGAAGATGAGATGGACAGGGTGGTGTTTGGCACAAACTCAGTGAAACTGCGAGAGAAACTTTTAAGCGCCGGGTCTTAGCAAACATTACATACAGCCGTGGACATCACACGAGATGGCACCAGTACAGCTGGGAACCTTCGATGCAAGAACATCAAGCGGCTCACGTGAACTGACGCAGTGCACAGACAAAAAGCAACAGTTCCAAAGAGTGCTGAACAAAAACCGAATTACACAATTGAGAAGGCAGCAAAAAAAAAATGAAGCGTCTGATACATACAAGCATATTCATAAATCAGCTACTGCGGAAACAAAGCACACGTGGAAAAAGTCAATGTCCGCTAAAGGAAGACAGTGTAAAAAACCCGTGCATGCAGTGTGTCAGGTCTCAGATAAAAAGAAGACGAGCTGTTTATTGATGCAGTAAGAACTAATCGATGAATGAAACCTGTCATCTTTACAGCGATTGACAAACACGGAATGTAACTTGAACACATCCTACAAATACGAGCCTGATTGAAAGAAATAATGATAATCAAATCCTTGATGACAGCAACACTCAGTAACACTCACAAAACAAATACTGTATATTGACAGTCATGTTACGTTATTTTTAAAATGTTCCCTTTTCTTTTTCTAGCTTTTTAACACACTACTTCTCCGCTGCGATACGCGGGTATATATATATGTATATATATATAACCTGATCTACATACTCGAATAATGGATACTTTATTAGCCATCAATGATTGTTTTGGTAAAGCCATACTCAGTGTATTCATTAGATGAGCGGTAAAAAGTAAGAGCGAGGGAGGATGACTTATTGAGGCATGCAGGCTGTAGTGCGTCAACTCTATCTGAATTGCGATCACATTTGAAAAAATATATCTTTTCAAGTTCTATTTAGTCCATATGTGTCAAACTCAAGGCCGCGGGCCACATCCGCCCGGCGTGTAATTATATCCGCCCCGAGATCATTTTATATACTGTATTATTGTTATTAAAGCCGGGTATATGAAGCGCTGGTAACACAATAAACTACAGATCCCATAATGCAGCGCTTCAGCTGCCTTGCGAACACTTACGCGTTAATCAAGTCTACCTTATGATGCTGCAAGTTATTGCGAAGCTAGCTCACACGATGCTGAAGAGAAAAGTTGATTCTGAAAATAGAGCCTTTAAAAACCGATGGGAGGCTGAGTATATGTTTACTGAACCCGTGTGTCTCATTTGTGGAGCTAATGTGGCTGTAATTACAGAATTTAATCTAAGACGGCACTATGAGACAAAACATCAGGTTAACCTGAATGCAATGCAGAAGATACAGAAAGCAGAAGAATTAAATAAGAATCTGACACTTCAGCGGACGTTTTAACCCGTGCACAATCACAAAGTGATTTCAAGTGAAGCTGCTTTTATGGGAGACACAAATGCACCAGTGCACCTTGCCCACTTTCCCTGTTGCCAAGTAATGTTAAACCAAGTCGTCACTACGGTGTTCCCAAACACGCACTTTGCTGATAAACTGGCGCACTGAGTTTGCACGGCGCTTTGGTGACTTTGAAGAACAAAAAGTCCGTCTACATGCGGCTCAACCTTGTGCATGTTTGGTAGCACATATCTGTGTGAGAAGCTCTTCTCAGTGATAAAGACTAACAAAACAGCACACAGGAGTCGCCTCACTGATGAGCACCTGCAATCCATCCTGAGAATCTCCACAACACAGAACCTCACACCAAACATAAACGAACCTGTGGCCAAAAAAAGATGCCAGGCGTCCAGCTCTAAAATGACATATGAGCAAAGAAACTGAATGATTTGATTTGTTATTGCTGAAAGGAACACATTGTATTTATATTTCTAGGTTTTGTTATGCAGCATGTTCATATTTGAATTTGTATCATTTTGACAGGATATATTTTTATGGAGAGCAAAATCTTTTGGGATATTTAAAATCTAAGTTTATTTTTTATATAAAATTACATAAGAGTAAAGAAATGTGAATGTTTGTTCTTTTAACGTTTACTTTATTTCTAACTTGTATAATTTAGACAGGATATATTTTTATGGAGAGCAAAATATTATAAGTTGTTTAAGGTTTGAGTTGATTTATTCACGAATAATATTCCTGTCTGTTTTTACCATTCCTACCAAAGATATTTCTGTCGACTAAATAAAAATTCCTTCTATTTAAAATTTAAATAGAACTTGAACAAATACGATAGTTCATAATATCCACGCTGACTTGCACGTAAGAGCGGAGTTATCCATTTTAACAAGCAGCGTATTGCACTGATACGAAATAGCTGTGTGTGTATATATGTAGATATGTATGTATATGTATATATATGTTTATATATGTGTGTGCGTATGTATGTATGTATATATATATGTATTTGTGTATGTATGTATGTGTGTATGTATTTGTGTGTGTGTATATGTATGTGTATATATGTAGATATATATATATGTATGTATATATGTGTATATGTATAGATATGTATATATATATATATATATATATATATATATATGTTTGTGTGTGTGTGTAAATATATATATATGAAAACAACACTCATCACTCACAACAGTGACAAAACAATTACATTGACAATCATGTTACGTTATTTTCAAAATGTTTCCTTTTCTTTTTCATTGCTTCTTTAACACACTACTTCTCCGCTGCGAAGCGCGGGTATTTTGCTAGTCTATCTATATATAGATATATAGATATGACAACAACACTCATATCAATGACAAAACAATTAAATTAACAATCATCTTACATAATTTTTTAAAATATTTCCTTTTCTTTTTCATAACTTCTTTAACACACTACTTCTCCGCTGCGAAGCGCTGGTATTCTGCTAGTACACTAATAAAAGGCAAAGCCCTCACTCACTCGCTCACTCACTCACTCATCACTAATTCTCCAACTTCCCATGTAGGTAGAAAGCTGAAATTTGGCAGGCTTATTCCTTACAGCTTACTTACAAAAGTTAAGCAGGTTTCATTTAGAAATTCTACACGTAACGGTCGACAACGTCCGCCATGTTGAACTTTCTTATTTATGGCCCCATCTTCACGAAATTTGGTAGGCAGCTTCCCTGCGCTAACCAAAACCGATGTACGTACTTATTTCGGTGGTATGACACCACTGTCGGCCGCCATATTGAATTTTCCAAACGTCACTAATTCTCCAACTTCCCTTGTAGGTAAAAGGCTGAAATTTGGCAGGCCCATTCCTTACAGCTTACTTACAAAAATTAAGCAGGTTTCATTTCGAAATTCTACGCATAACGGTCATAACGGTCAACAACGTCCGCCATATTGAACTTTTTTTATTCATGGCCCTATCTTCACGAAATTTGGTAGGCGGCTTCCCTGCGCTAATAGAAACCAATGTACATACTTATTTCGGTGGTATGACGCCACTGTCAGCCACAATATTGAACTTTCCAACGTCACTAATTCTCCAACTTCCCGTGTAGGTAGAAGGCTGAAATTTGGTACTTATTTTGGTGGTATGATGCCACTTTTGGCCGCCATTTTGAACTTTTCAACAGTCTTTGTTACTTATGGGGCCCATCTTCAAGAAATTTGGTACACGGGTTCCCAACGCTAACTGAATCCTACTTACGTACATATTTGTGTTCATAGCCTGCAGCTCGGCCACTGTGTAAGGTGAGGGGGACCCAGAATTGGCCAATCAAGTAACATAAATTCTGTGATCGGTATCGCTGATTTAAAAACATCACTGCTTTCCAAGAAAAATATTTTTCACCTTCAACATTTATTTTAACACTGCATCCCTATGGTCCTAAATTTGATAAAAGGGGGCAGGGAGGGGTTAGACAGTGAATTGATATTAAAGTCAAACCTTGTAATTTTTTTGTTGGGGGTATGAATTCCAGTAATTTTTAAGTTCACTATATATTGTATGCGCAGTGTATATACATTTATATATGAAAGTGAGTATAATGCCTCAGTACAGTATTTAACCTTAAACAACAGAGAAGTATAATTAGGATAACAAAATTACAAAATGAATAAATGATAGGTTTTTGTAATGTCATTCTTTTTCATGTATAGGTGTAAACTAGTATACTGAGTAACATAGTAGTGTACGTCTTACTAAAAGAACTATAGTAAAGAGACTGAATGCAGGCACCTGTGTATAAAAATTGAAAGATGATATACTTTATTCTGGTGGTTTTATATACTTTGCTATGATCATTTAGTAGCATGGTTATTGCACAACAACCTGATATAACTATATATTGCAATATTTACATCCGGCGCCACTGAGAGTGGCAGCCATAGCTAGCTATTTATCTATCTATCTATCTCTCTATCTCTCTCTCAATTCCAAAGTAGGTGCAATATCTAATGGACTATTATAGGTGACCATCTTGTGGTCCATTTGACTAGTGCTTGTGGACCACAAGTGGCCAATAGATCACACTTTAAAAACCACTGAATGCTGTGCAGTTGCAGCTTAGCTTGCTAACACAGTATTGTTACTAACATTAGAGAGCCTGTTAGTTACCTAAATTAACCCTTTTGTAAACCATCATCCGAGAAATTAACCCTCACTTATTGTATATAGACAATTCGTTTTTGCTGCCCTTACACAGTTACTCGCCTTCACCCACCATGCTGTGAATGAAAACTCTTCAAACATTGCTGTACATTAAAGTATTTTAATAGACACATTGATATTTAAGCTCGTGAAACTTCCATTTTCAGTGGTTGATAAATTCACACGATTAGCCATTGGGCCTGTGACAATGTATTAGCTTTCAGGTTTGCATGAGGTTTTACAGTAGTTAGTTGCACAATGGTTTCAGCAAATGAGTTATTAGAGTGTCACCGTGTGAAAGTGGGATAGAGGGAAACTTTAAACGGCATAACATTAAATGGAATTTCAATGTCAAAGCCAAATTTTAGTGTAATAGTGACAGTCATACCCCTTAAATTGTTACTAATATTATTTGTAATCTTGTAGGCATTTTTACACTGTGTCCTTGTGTTCTAAAATGGTAAAATTGTTTAATTTGAGGAATTTTCTCTCCTTTTATCATAATTTTTTCCTGTTGTATGTACATCAGTACATTTATCCTGGTGACTGCTCTGGTATAACAAACAGTGCTTTAACAAATTAAATCTCATTAATGAAGTAATATTGATTTCATGCCTATTGAATTCAAATATAGGGCACTACTTCCATTCAAAACATGTTGTTCTCCCTATAGAAACCTTACATATAGACTTTAAGGATTTTGTTCTTTTATCAGCTTATCCAAATACAATAGCTGTATGTGTAAATATTTTTTTGACATTATATGTTCCACATTGTGGAAATGTCGTTTTTAGAGTCCCTGATTATTCCCTAAAATGTCTGTGTTTATTAAAGCTGCCTAAGTTAGTATACTCAAATGAAATGCATAATTGAGTCTGAATTTTTATCTTGAACACAATATTATGTCTTTTTAAAATTTGAAGGAATTCATCATGCTTCTTCATTCAGTAACAAAACTGTGGTTAGAAACTAGATTAGAGAATCAAGATTACAATTTTTGTCTCCAGTTAATTAAATATGCCATATTTATGGAATGTTTAGTAGCATGGGGACATGAATTTGGCAGGAGTTACAATGTTGCAGGTTCTATGCCAAATGCTGGATTCTTATTAAACCTTCTTGCATTCTTCATTTTGACCAGTGTATATGGTTTCCTGTCTGTGTCTATTAACTTAACCAGATTCTTGGATACTGAGTTGTGTTTATCATGTTATTACCCTCAAACTACCCAAGTTTCTTACTAGATCGGTCTACTCTTGCACCTTACAATTAACACACATACCCTAACTACATAAATACTGTATGAATGACGAATGCACTTCCCATCACTCCCTAGCACTTCAAGAGGCTTGCTTATCATCGGCACAAAGAACATACAGTGTCTTAGATATATCGCAGACCTAAATATTACTTTGGTCTCCAAGAACATTTTTGAACATGCAAAAGCTTAGCATCCATGCCTACAGGCCATTCATCAACCAATGATGGCTTGCTTTTACCACATTGTGCCTTTTTATTGGATGGAGCTCTCCTCCTCAGCCTGATAAACCTCACAGATCGGAGTGTAGGGCAACTTCTGACTGCTCCAGGTGCTTTTAATATTTAGTTTATTACTTCGGTCACTCTAGACATAAAGACAAAATATAGGAATTTAAAAGCAACTTCGTACTGTATTTATTAAAGAATAATAATACCAGTAGATATACAGGTAGCAAAGTCTGGATATATGTAGACTTTAGAAAAAACTTAAAAAGAATGTCAAGAATTTCTATTTTGTTCTGTGGCAGCTTTTGATGTAGCTGTCAATGTTATTCATAATATGCTTTTGCTGACGTTTAGATGAAACCATTGTACGTCTCTCTGTCTCCTTTGCTGAAGTTGTCCGCCCTTTTCTGATGTCCTTTTTGATCGTTGCTGTTTCTTCTCCTTCTATCCCTCAGACAAGCCATATACAATAAAATTCCACATGGGGCTTTTGACATGTGATACTACACACATGATTGGCTGGCTGTCTATATGATGGATGTTTTTGCTCAAGGTCTTTGATATTTTAAGTACCTCCCAACTCCTTCCTTTGCCAAGCTATAAACCGATTTAGCAAATTCCTAGTCCTACAGCCTCCATCTTTTGGCAGGTTATAAAGTAGTCAATACAGCTGAGGCATTGCAGCCATTTCCTGGTGATCTGCTTCATTTACACAGATGTTTAAGGTGATTGATTGCTGGTACAATTCTGGAAAAGAAGATGCTTTAAGGTCCTGGTACAATTCAGATAGATGGAGATGTTGTGATGTTAATTGTCCATGTAAGTGTTCTGTGTATTAGTTCTTCTTTTTGTTTGATTAAAATAATGAAAATTTAGGCATCTGTTATTTTAAAATGCAGATCTCACACACTGGGACATGAGTGCAATATGAATCTACACCAGTGACATAGGCAGGAATTACCTGCCTATGACAGTAAGGAAATGTAAATACAATACAATACAATTTATTTTTTGTATAGCCCAAAATCACATAAGAAGTGCCGTAATGAGGTTTAACAGGCCCTGCCTCTTGACAGCCCCCCAGCCTTGACTCTCTAAGAAGACAAGAAAAAACTCCCCAAAAAAAACCCTTGAAGGGGGAAAAAATGGAAGAAACCTTGGGAAAGGCAGTTCAAAGAGAGACCCCCTTCCAGTAGGATGGGCGTGCAGTGGGTGTCAAAAAGAAGGGGGTCAATACAATACAGTACAATACACAGAACATAACAAATCCTTAATAAAGTATAAAAATAAAAATTTTAGAAGTACGGAGCAGAATTTAACAGTAGATGATATCACATAATATGATTTTGATTTGTTTAGAGTTCTGGAGACTTCATTCATCAAGCTGCCTCCCCCATTTGGCCATTCAACACCTGAAATAGCGCTAATCCGATAAAAGGACCCCTCTTTCCCACGATTCCTGCGATCCTCCATCATGGATGACTTTATCTTAGGCGGGCAAAACAGCTTGGCAGGTGGGCCGTGGCACCAAGTGCCACATTTGAGTACCAAGAAGAGAAACAGAATAGGTGAGGGTTAGTATCCAATCATAACTATCATGTTACTTATGTTTTAGTGCTAATGACTAACAACAGAGATGCAGTCTGTACAGTTAATCAGCAGCTCTAGTCTGGGTATGCTAAACTGAAGTAGTGGATCTTCCGCTGGAATTTAAAAGCTGAGAGTGAAGAGGCATCTCCAGTGTTCTCTCCAGAAATATTTTCTAGCTGGGTGGCAGGAAAAAGTAGCCGGGTGGGATGGGGAAAATTTAAATGTGCACTATTTTTGTTAATTATTATTAATTATTTTCCAATGCTCAATATGACTTCTTTTTTTAAGGTTTGACACTTATGCCAGAATATTTTTATTAAATTTAAGAAGTGTCAAATTGGCAACCCTAACAATTTTAAATAACAATTATTATGACAAACCAAGAGACACAAGCATTGTCGCTGTCAGGAAGAAAAGTGAAAACAATGAATAAAAGTATGGGAAACTTAATGAAGAAAAATAAAAAAAATATTCTTCAAAGCCAGCTTGCATATGCGGAAGGTGTCTTCAGTTAAATATTTATTCTTCGTATCTTCATAGAGGCCGAGTTCTCTGCAGCTTTCCCAAAATCAAAGTCCTTAGGATCTGGGCCCTCCAAGGAGATCAGCATGAGATTATTTAGCGTGTTTTGATTCGTGCGATTTCTCAAACATGTCTTGATCCTTTTAAAGGCAGAAAACCCCCTTTCACATACAGCTGTGCTCACTGGGATCACTAGCCCAATATGAGCTAATCTGGCTAAATTTGAAACGACTGTGAGCTCTGATGTCGTTGTCATTTTTAGTAAAATCTATTTTGGACTGAAGTCTTTGTATGATTGACTTCTGATCATTTTTGACACAACTGTCCATTCTTGCCTGCTACTTTCAAATTTTAAAATTGAAGGGCTACCACTGGAGTAATGATCGAAAAGAATTTCAGCAGACTCACTTGAATCGTGAGTTTTTGCATAGAAAAGCTGGAAATAATTGGCATGTCAGGGAATCTGCATCTAGGTGCTTGACAACTGTCTCTAGGTATGTATCATATATTGCAGTTTTGAATGACATTACATCACTCTGTGTATAAACAATGCAGAGATCTGACCATTCTTCTGCCAGACTATGATGAAGGCTTTGAAAATATCTCCCAGGAGTGTCTTTCAACTCCATGATGGACAATTTTGTGGGGTAAGATTGATATCTATCTTGCCTTTGCCAAGCCTTAGATAATTTGGGCAACAAAGGTAATACGTCTGAAAGCATCGTCAGAGAGGAAATAAAATTGTACGTTTTAATACATCTGCTTAATCCTTCAGCTGTGTTGTCATTTCGTTCAATGGCCTCTCTTTCCAGCGCAGCTATGATACTCATCATACACTGTTGTAGTGACTGTACTGCAAAGACATGAGACAGCCATCTAGTGTCACTGGCCATTTTCAACTCAATCTGGGGAATGTTCAGAGTATTTTGGATTTCTGTTAAAAACCAGCCATCCTAACTGAAGAATTTTGGAAGAAATAGAACAGCTGCCTTAAGATGGCTTTCAGTTTTGTTAAAAAAGGTACAGCAGCTGCTGCTTGCGCACTTGCAAGGGCCAATCGGTGGTTTACACAGTGGCAGCTGACCAAGAGTCCAGATATTTTATCTTTAAGCAGTTTTGCCACACTTGTCTGTTTCCCAATCATAACAGTCGTTCCATCTGACCCTAGTCCAACTAGATTAGCAGTTTTCAATCCTAGAGTGTCCATTGTCTCACTCAGTGTGTTGGTTATAATCTCCGCTTTGCCATCAATCATATTGCAGGTTGATACAAAACTAATTCTGACCTCTTTAGTGACCTGGCAAACATATTTAATATAAATAATGAATTGTTTTACATCTGAGATGTCTGTGGTTTCATCACAGAGAATACTGAAAAAATTTTCAGCGTGTTTATTTTTCAGTTTGTTAGATTTTATTTCTGATGATAAGACATCCAGCAGCTCTTGCAATTATTCTTTCAGAGGTGTAATGTTCATTTTTACCAATATTGAGATATTGTAAAAAGGAACAACCTATTTCTTTACAGTGTTCCAACAGCTTTTCAAGCAACGTTGTATGTGGCAACTCATTTTTTGCCAACCAGTACATGGATCTTAAAGCTCCCACAAAGGTATCTCTCTGTAATTTATTTATCACAGATGCAGATCTTTCAATTTGACCGATTCCAGTTTGCTGTAGTACACACTTTCCTAAAAGGTCAGCAGAAGAATCAATGTGTGTTTTACTTTTTTCATGGTCCAGCAAACTTTCTTTTGAAATCTTGTGTATGGCACATTTACCCAAAGTAACACCCTCCTTGGGGGGGTGTTTGAATATTTCATGCACAATGAGCACCACATACCACGTTCTTTGACCTTTAGCCAATCAAAATCTTTAAACCATCGTTTGTTTATGCTGGATAAGTGGTGCTTAGATTTATCAATTGGCAGAGTATGTGCTGAAGAGATTTCCCCTGATGGACCAGCTTCTGCAATGTCCTTGTGTGAAATTGCCACATCAGGAGTTGACGCCGCACCTTCATTAGTTTGTGACGTCTCTTTTCTGAAATAACTGAGCAGTGTTGTTTTCTGAACACTTTTTTTGCTCATGTTGGTAAAACGTTTGGGAAAGTACCTATGAATAAGACTTTTGAGTGGGAAAGTGAGAGCCTGTTGGATATTCAATGCACACACACTACGGCAGGGCAAGATATGAACAAAAAATGGAATGGCAGATGGGCTACTTTAACAAAATCCTCAGCAATTCTGTGTGACAAAACTTTTTCTCAAGACACAGTAAGTGCTGCAAGGGTTTCTGCACACTTTTTGCAATATGGATGTAGGTCCGAATATGAGCAAATGTAATAACGGCGGATGAGGTCACTTTAACAAAATCCTCAGTAATGCAGGAAAAAAAACCCTTTTCCCCTGGAAACAGTGTGTGCTGCAACGATTTCTGTGCACTTGCAATATAGACGCAGGTCCAAATATGAGCAAATTAAAGAACGGCAGATGGGGTCACTTTAACAAAACCCTCAGTATGAGCAAATATAAAATAGAGGTAGAGGGAGTGACTTTAACAGAAACCACAGTGAGCGCTACAAGGATTTTGCACACACAACACACCTAATGCTTAAATAACTGTGTGTGTGTGTGTGTATGTACAGGTATATGTGTTATATATATATACACACACACACACACACCCCCCAGTAACGCCGTACTGCATGATAATGTGCAGTGAATACACTTGACTTGAGCATTCCTACTTTTCATACTCTTTCTCTGTCTCTGTTTACCATTCGTTTGCTCAGAGGTCGATGCGCTTGCTGTTTCCTGAGCAGCTCTTCTTTTCTCCAACCCAGCAACCCGCTGCTTCTCTTCTTTTTGCATTAAAACTGATTAAGTTAGTTTTTGTGTTGCAGTTACTTAGTACGTTTTCTTAAATTTTTCACTTAAGCTGGCACTTAAGTCTTCAATCTGCCTCAAGAATGATTAGCGAAGATGGTAGGGAATGAGAACAGCGCCCATATGCATGTACAGTATATATTGGTTTGCTATGTACTGAACAAGAACACAGACTGCACTGACACTGAGAACAGAGATGTCACTTCCTGACGCCCTTTTTCTGATAAATGACAGGTTGTTCCACTAGTCTTTTTTTTTTTTTTGTTATCTGTCCCCTTCTCGCCCGCCCCCCTCCACATCTTTTTTGCTTGTGAACTGCCGCTCCATCCCCGCGATTACCATGTACAGCCCCCTCTCGAAAGCCCACCTCCCCATACTCTTTGCTGCACCTCGTCCCCTCTATTAGCTTGTTCAGCATTGTGTGATTGGCAATACTGTATCCTGCTCCGTGCCTCTCCCACTTGTGATCCTGCTTCTAAAATATTTGCCCACCTGTCCGCTCATCCCTTGCCATCTCTCCAGATCATTAATCTGCCTGTGCAATGTCATGCAAGATAACAGCCGGGCGCTCATCTAAATTAGCCGGGCGGAGTGCCTGACTAAGAGACGCTAGGGAGAACACTGATCTCTTATAGTAGCAGGCTGACCATTCCACAGTTTAGGTGCCCTATAACTAAAAGCTCGACCTCCCACTGTTATTTTATTAATCCTTGGAATCATAAGCAGACCAGCATCTTGAGATCTTAATGTGCACTCTGGTTTGTAAGTCATGATAAGTTCAGACAAGTAAGCCAGACCTTGGCCATTTAATGCTTTATATGTTAAAAGGAGGATTTTAAAATCTGCCCTAAAGTTAACCGGGAGCCAGTGTAAGCATTTAAGAACTGGAGTTATGTGTTTGTATTTTCTTGTTCTTGTAATAATTCTTGCAGCAGCATTTTGGATTTACTGGAGGCTGTATAAAGAACAGTTTGAACATCCAGTGAACACCGCATTGCAGTAGTCAATCATACTAGAAATAAATGCATGAATTAATTTCTCAGAATCCTGTTTATTTAGAAAGCACCTTAATTTCCCAACATTTTTATGATGGAAGAAACATGATTTGGACAACTTTGTAATATGCGCTTTAAATGACATGCTAGAGTCAAAGATAACTTCTAGATTGCGGGCTGACTAAGTAAAATTAATGGTGATTTCAACTGAGTTAAATGATGACAGAATATTGTTGTGATCAGCGTCATTCCCTCCAACAATCAGCATCTCTGTTTTATCTGTATTTAAAGACAAGTAGTTCTCATCCATCCTCTCCTTTAATTCACTAACACAACTAATTAAAGACAACATTGGAGAAACTTTATTTGATCTAAATGAAAGGTATAACTGGGTGTCATCTGCATACGAGTGAAAATTTACATTGTTTCCTAATGATAGATCCCAGTGGAATCATGTAAATTGAGAATAGTAATGGTCCCAGTACTGAGCCCTGCAAGACACCATATCTCACTTCTGTGTATAATGATGAAGTACTGTCAGCACATTTCTGTACATATTGGAATCAATTTGATAAATAAGAACTAAACCAAGCAAGCACAGTGCCTGTAAGCCCAACATCATTTTCTAGCCTGTGCAGTACAATAGAATGGCCAGTGGTGTAAAATGCTGCACTTAAGTCTAACAACACAATTACAGTGGATTTTTCTTCATCAGAGGATATCAGAATGTCGTTTACAACCTGCATTGGTGTATAAATAGTCTTATACATTTATATGTGTGTCATTGAAAGACATTGCAGCCAAGGTTCTGTATCGAAAGGGGTTTCAACAGAATGTAGTTTGTTGTATCCCTCTGCAATAGGTTTTATAGAGTTCTTTTTACTGTTGGAAAAGTTTTTAGGAACTTGGCAACAAGGATGGGAAGTGAATTAAGAGCTTCTCTTTGCAATGTGTGATTGATGCTCATAGTTTGAGTCTGAGTGCATTTATCTGTAAAAAAGAAATTTCCAGAAAGTAGATTTTCAGTCATTTTCTTGCCTTTGTCATATTATCTTCTTCCCGTTAGTCTGTTCATGTAGTTTCACAAATATTCCTTGCCAAACATCCAATCTTTGCAGCAGAATTTCCTATGCATGTGCTGGGAGCATTGCCTTACCGAACATTAAGAAAATAACACTCTTCACCACATGGCATATTTATTTTATTTTTGCTTGAATCACAGTGAATTTCCTCATAATCATCCTGTGGTAATTCTGTATGAGTTTGATGTTTGTACAGATTTCCTGTTTGCAATATTAGTCACTGAAATAGGTATGTTTTTCACTTTAAAGTTGCGTCTGTCTGCTTTTATCTGTTCTCAGTGGTGAAAATAAATTTTGCTGTTTCAGCTGATGCTTATTCATTCTGTGTGCCCAATGGGTCCCATCCAGCTTGCCCAAGACCGAGATTCCCAGAGCAGGTTTATTTATGCTGATGTTTGAAAAACTAGCAAAATCTAGTAATTTTAATGTGCGTTCTGTAAGGTTTTATATGGAACAAATATATAAATGGGTGTTCATTACAAGAAAGGAAACAATATTTCTTTATAGGTTTCATTCATGTGACAAATTAAGCTTGTAAAGATTTAGTTTTATTTATATTAGAATAAATAAGGAAGTTATAAATGGATAGTGCTGAAATTGGTAAAACAAAAAAGTTACCCTTTATGCTTTAAAATATTAGAATCAAGTCAAGTTGGGGAGCATGCACTGGTACAGTGTGTTGCCGCACCCATTACACGACGAAACAACTTGGGATCCCGATTGGTAGCCCCCCCAGGCAGACACATGGTCCAGTCCCACCCTCTGGAAATGACTCTCTATCTTCCGCAGCCAGGTGTTAAGTGGGGTCCCTAACAATGAAGATCTTACGAGCTTGATCACCCTTGGGGAAACTCGCCACATGGTTGTAGTGCCATAACTGACGCTCCCTCACAATGCAGGTAATGTGCCTCATTCGGGACTCCATGAGCAACCGCTCATTCAACACAAAGTCAAACCAACGGTACCCAAGGATTTTCCAGAGAGAGACCGTACCAAAGGAGTCCAGTCTTCGTCTCAGGTTACTGGATAGCGTCCATGTAGCCATATAGCAAGACAGGAAGCAGCAGGACTCAGTCTTGGACCTTCGTCCTTTTGCATAGATATTGGGAACGCCACACACCCCTTTCCAGCGACCTCATGACACTCTATGCTGTCCTAATCCGTCTACTGACTTCATAGGAAGAGTCACCAGAGACATGAATGTCACTGTCAAGGTAAGTAAACCTCTTTACAAGGTTGACACTCTCACCGCAGACAGACAACACTGCTGTTGACTGTGCTCCAGAGGTCATTAATGGCCAGGATCTTAGTTTTTATCCAGAACACTCACAAGCCCAAACACTCAAGACTCCTCACTCAGTCTCTTGAGTGCCCCGATCAGAGCCTCCATTGACTCTGTGAAGATCACAGCATTGTCAGCAAAGTCAAGATCCGTGAAGCTTTCTTCACCAACAGATGCCCCACAGCCACTGGACCCCATGACTATGTCCAACACCCAGTCCATAGAAGCATTGAACATAGTAGGAGCAAGAACACACCCTCCACTCTGCACAGCACTCACAGTATCGATGTACAGGTGGCCATGATATCCAGAAACCTCAAGGGGATCCCGCGAACCCTCAGGATATCCCACAGGGCAGCTTGATCAACTGAGTCAAACGCTTTATGAAAATTGACAAAGGCTGCAAAGAAACTCTGCTGATATTCGCATTTGCGCTCCATGAGAACCCTCAGTGGCAGGTTGCGGTTCATGGTAGGCTTCTTCGGCGTAAAAGGTAGGTAAGCAGGTGATCACAGATCCTATTGAGGATGACCCTAGCAAGGACCTTACCTGGCACCTAGAGCAGCGCTATTCCCCTGTAGTTGACACAATCCAGACAATCACCCTTCCTTTTCCTCAAGAATCGTGGACCCAAAGATATTCAACGTCCTAGCCAGGGGATCAGTTTTGAACTGCTGCTGAAAGTAGCCAGCCCAGTGGGTCACAACTGCTGTGTCATCCGTAAGGACAATTTCATCAGCAGCCCTGACTGTGACTCTTAGAGGACAGATTTGGATGTGTGTAATGCTTCGATTCCACTGTAAGCAGAACGTGGGGTCGCTAGACCACAGATGTTGTGTTACTTGGTCACAGATTTCTCTAACAAACGCCTCTATCTGTCCTCAGAGTCCTTGCAGCTGTCCTTCTCTCTTCCCGGTACAGACCAGAGTTGCCATTAACCCATGCACTGCGACTCCTTTCGATGATATCCAGGATGCCCTGCGAGATGAAACACCTCCTTCTGGGAACACCGGTAACACCAACACAACCCTCGGCAACCTTCAGGGTCTTGTCATGGAAGGTCTCCCACATCATATTAGGATCAGCAGTCACACCCAAATCCATAAGTTCCTCACACAAACTGCGTGCAAATTTGTTAGAAACTGCCTGGTCTTGAAGTCTGGCCAAGTCCGGGCTCATTTTCCTAGTAGGTGGTAACCTACTGGACCTAAGCTGGATCCTAAGAGTAGCAGCAACAAGTCTGTGGTCAGAATTCACAAAGTGGGCACTTCTTTAGACCCTGCAGTTTTGCAAGAGCCTCCAGCATTTGTCCATGAGGATGTCATCGATCTTCTTCACCGCACCACCAGTATTGGAGCACCAAGTCCAACGATATGGCTCAAGGTGCTGGAACCTGGATACAGCAATTTGTAGCCCCTAACCTCTTGCAAAGTCAAGGAACATGGAGCCACTTTCACCACGGTCACCAGACCCATGGGGACCTTGACAATCCTCTTAGCCAGCCTTGTCTGTGCCAGTGGCTGCATTGAAGTCGCCCATAACCAGAGGAATGTCACCTCGTGGAAACCCATCAACCACCGAGTGAAGTTGCAAATAAAATGTCTCCCTCACTGAGACATTACTCACCACGGTCGGAGCATACACAGAGACAACAGACAAGGCACCCAGGTAGTGTCGTAATCTGATTCTCCTAATATGCTTATTGAAAGGAGTGACACCGAACACCATCGGAAGCAGCCAATCCGCAACAGCTACTCCCAGAGTATGACAGACATCAGAGTGACAAGACCAATAAAAGGTGTATCCACCTACAGAGATCTGGCCAGTCCCAGGTCTGCGCATCTCGGAGAGTGCCGCCACTGAAATGCAGAGTTTACGCAGCTCCTCCGACAGCAGAGGAAGATGATCATCTTGCCGGAGAGATAAGACATTCCATGCACCTACCCAGATGGGCTGTCTCAAATTGGGAACCGAGTGCAACACACTATTTATGATCCCCAACAGACCTGACCCCATTGACTCTCCAGCGGTTTCGACTCTTCCGGGGATGGGGCTTCGGCTCCCGAGGGCTTTTTCTCCATACCCTTCATGATGCGAGCAGTCTTTCTATGGGCGGCTGCAGCAGAGCTGCTCCCACAGAGAGCAAAAAGGAGTCCTTTCTTTTTTTTTTAATGTTTTTTTTACATTGGCTGGAGTGCCAATCCTGCCACCAAACACTCATTTTGCAGTTTAATGTCATACCCAGGATAGAAATAGCCAGGACAGAAATAGGAGCAACGTGGTTTTATTTGGCAGTTTAACAAATGGACAGTTAATTTACAAAGTGTTATATAAAAGTTGTCATCCTCAGTGAAATGTAAGGAGTCAATCATGCAAGTTTATGTATTCATTGTTTACTTTTTCTACATTTTATGTTGATATATTAATATAAGTATTACGTAACATATGACAATAAACCAAAAAAGTTTAAAATGTAAATTTTATAAGCATAATACCCTTTAAACCTCTGAACATTTCTGAAAAAAAAAATCCTTAATGTCATCAAAGTAGAACGTTTTCAGCATAAAACATTGTTCACCAAAGCTAGTATTTTTGACTGACCTAAGTATTTTTTGTTTTATATGCTTATTTTGGTACTTATAAACGTTTTCCCTCATTCATAGATTTTCCTTGACTGTTTCCTGTTTCATTTTTCGTCATCTAAAATTCTTTTGTGATTCTGGGAGGGTTTGACACCTTTTTAACTTAACATGAAATTACAACATATTGATGGAATTACAAAAGCGATCTAATGGTGATTAAACATTGATTGTATAATGTAGACTTGGCAGAGACTACTGAATGGACTCTCTGGACTTGCCTAACAGTACAGTAAGTGTGATCATTTTGAGAGCATTTTCTGTCACAAGGTGTTAGTCTTACACAAGCAAATGGCTGTTTGCCAGCACCATTCTCCTTTTCTCCTGCCACAAGTAAAAAGCTAGAAAGTACAATAAAGTTATAAAGTATCCATCCATTAATATTTATTTTATACCAGAGCTAAATCAGAAATAAGGCTCTTTAACAGTCTACTTAGAATACAAGTAAAGATTAATAGACAAAGACAAATAAATCAAACTATCAAAAATGCAAGCAATAAGCAAAACACTTAGAAACATAGTTTCTTATTCCTCAGTGTACTAAGTGCTCTCTGATGAATGTTTGATGGATAAAAGTGATGATGTAAAATGTATAGCTCAATAGGATAGTCCGTTTCACTGGATCAATACACATTTTGATTTTACAGACATTGCCTCTGAATCACCTTCTTTGTTTTGTGTTAAAATGGGCAGTTTTGGTTGTCCCGATTACTTTGCAAGCCAGCCAACAATTTAATTACATTAAACATTGATAGATTCACTAAGACAAAGGTTAAAACCATTGAAAATGAAATGAAGTACAGATAAAAATAGATAGTCTGTAAACTTAAAGGAAGACATGAAATAGAGTATCTCTTTACAAACATAAAGGACACATCAGAAAAAGTAGGATTAGCCAAACATAGAAACTGATTTATCAGCCATAATCTTGTGTACAGTAATATCATCTTCTTCAGGTTATCAGTCATCTTGTTTAATGGTGACCTCTAAAGATTTCTTATAAGTAAGCTGGAACTCTGTTTGTCCCAGTGTGTTCCTCCAGTATGCTTAGTATAGTTGGAGTACTGTTTTGGTACCAATTTGTCACACCATTTATGGAGCTGCTCTTTCTTTTGCATCATGAAAACTATACTGCTGTTTTTCTGGAATTCTTACAAGCTTAGCAATGCCCACAGTTTTAAAGTAGCCTTTAAGGAGTGTTTACTTCCTTCTTTGTCTTTAAAAATCCCAAAATGAACTTAAAATGTTTAGTTGACTTGCTTTGCATTATTCATTTTATAGAGGAAACCATTTACCAAAAGAGGAAATCAATTTTCAAGAAGATTCATTACACAAAAAAGAGAATACCAGAAAGAATAATCTTTTATTGAGTTTACTGTTCTGTTAATTTTTTAAGTGCATCAATTTCAATTAATTTTAAAACACACTATTAAAAGAAGCAATTGTGTCTTATAAGAACATTACTCCTCTAAGAATGTATTTAATTCTCTGTTTCAAGAAGGAGTGATATTAAATGAGGATATTCTTTGTATCCATCTTTTTACAATTCCCCAAATCTTACTTTAGAAAAACACATACCAGTAAAAATAAAACTGTAGTGTTGCACAATGTTGAGTACGTCCAGTCACATGATATCTCTCCCCTCTTGCAAAGATCCACCCATGCAGAACTCTAGTGAAAAAAATTGTTCAAAAATGTCTTTCTATCTCAAGGGATATATGAAATGTTGTCATAGATGTGTTATAATTGTATTAATTGATCCCATTGTGAAGATGTGGCCAATGTTTTCAGTAGCATGTGTCAGTACTTTGGGCTGTTGCGATACCACATTTTCAAAGTATTGTAATTTGATACCATTTTTGATACCCAGTACAGTATATTATGCAACTCAATAAAATCTTAGTTGCATAAATTGGCATTCTGTATGCATTAAAATGTCTAAATTGAGGAAAACAAATACAAATGTTAGTCATTAAATGCAAATACTTCAAGTAGAGCAATCTTTTGTAAAAAGGGTAAAGTTCTGTAAACAATAAAAACTAAAGTGATTTTAAATCTGGTCCACTGTTGTATCTTTAACACTAATAGAAACATAATACTGTTTCTGAGGAAGTACAATGAAATGTTACAAATGTCATTACATTTAAACTGAGCAAGTATTCCAATTATTTGTGCACAATATGCATAAGGTTTAAAACAATCATTAAATAAACATTAAAGCACAAAATAAATTAATGTAATCTTTTGTAAACAATTGTTCAGAAAACTAATATACTGACAGACTGCTAACACATTTAAAGGCTTTGCATCAATGCAAACATTGCACATTGCATTTTTGTATAAATAAACTACTGTGTCCTTGTAATTTCTAATTTTGTTCAGAGAATAGCATGTTGGTGTGCTCTTTTGTGAGGCGTGCCTTTGTTGTGCTGCTGAGCCCTGACATTCTAAATAAACACTCAGAAGCACTGCTGGAATTTTTTAAGCACGCAGAGGAATCATACATACCACTGTTTGTACATTTGAGCATTGAAAAGTTATGGCGCTTTCCATTATATAGTAAGTGTGATGAAATATCATTTTAAAATTGCTCGTAATAAAAGAAATTCACTACGGCAGCACACTTCACAGAAACTGTTTTAAAATCAAGGGAACAAAATAGCCCCAGTGCTAAAGACTATTTCTCCTAAATGAACAGCACAGGATAAATCTGTCCTGCAGGTAAAAATAATTGCAGATCCTTGTCTTAATGTGTTAAATATGACTAAAAAAAAACCAAAACATTAACTTATAGGAAAAAATTTGTGTCACACACCTATCTCAAACAGAGAAATTTTACAGATTTGTATTTGTTAATGTTTCCACAACTTAAACATACCTCTCCAGATTCTGTGTGTTAACTTTCTTGGTGGTCTTTTATCATTTACCGTCATAATTAGTTTAGGGACGGTGTACAGACACCAAGGGAGACTTCTCTTTGTAGGGCTCCACATGGTCTTTGACCATCACTGTCTTTTAAGTGTCTGACTAATTTGATTGTGTTAGCTCAATTAGTTGGTATTGTGTGGTACCAGATTTTGCATATCTTGTGGTTTTTTTATCCCCATTTGCTACAATGCCAATTTTCCGGCCGCCCTCTTTTTATTAAGCTTTCTAGTAAACAGGTCTGAAGTCACTGAAGCTGCTATATTAACATCTGTAAGCGTTGGGGTGGGTGGGTACGGGGGTGAGAGCTGCAATACTTCAGGGTACAAAAAATTACTGTAAAGTACTTGGACATGCTACTTTTCATTATGTTCCAAAATTTTAAAATCAACAACAGGATCTGATACAACATTTGGCAAATGGAGCCTTTCATTCTGCAACATGCTTAATTTACAGTTACTGCCAAGGGGTTTTATCTTCTAGGTACTGTGATTCTCATTTAAGTAGAGTAAGGTAACACATTTGCAACTAGTGAAAATACAAACTTAATTAATTCACTATTGTCTAACAAGATGAATGAGAACTCAAACCTTAAATATTATTATAAAAGGTAGTGGTTTAATGTAAGAACTTTTACATAAATGTATATAATGTCTATTTAAAAGAGTACCATCACCAAGAATTGTTCATGAACAGTTTCCTTTGATAACACTAGCACATGATGTCACTTAATAACATAAGAATTTATTAATGGCTATGCATTCTGCAGAGTTGTGGTCTTATACCCATCTCTTTAATCACTGCTTCATAGTGCTTGTATTTTTTCATGCATGATCAATAGAGATTTTCCTTTTAAATAACAGCTGAGGTCACTCCTGTAATGGTTCCAATGGACATACTGTGTTCAACATAGTGTATCTGAGGGAGCACTGACAAATGAACAGTCTAAGTTCACTGTTGTACTGCTAAACAAATATGGGAGAGATGAATCTATGAGAAGTTGCATAACACAGTTGTATAATCATTACATTATTTTACAACAATTAACAAAGAGAATAGAATCTTGCACCAAATACCTTGCTTGGGTAGACCCTACTGTGCATGAATAATACAGTTAATTAAAGCATTAAATACTTTAAATAAAACCAAGTTTTTAAAGTTTATCATCTCTAGCTTGGTTGTGCTGAATTTAAAACGGCATATTAAGTGTTTGTTACACAGAATAGCACATAGATTTCTCTTTCAGTGATATAATGGTCAGCTTGGTTAAAATAACAAATAGCAAAAAAGTGATAGCTGGAAACAGCAAAACGTAGACATGTATAAATTGGTCTAAGGTTTTTTGGATGGTGTAATGTGTTTTTTGTGTAATGTGCCTACAGTAAGTTGCTTTGGCTGCTCAGAATGTTCCTTGCCATCTGGCAACTTGTGACTACTGAGTAAATTATTATGGTTTTAACAATTTCAGTTTTATCAAATTCTTGTTATAATTAAAACATGACGTAGGAATCAGTAGTAACAATTTAACAAATTGTTTCACTCAAGCATATCCACCACTCGTCTTGATGCTATATTAAATCTAAAAGATGGTCTCACATAATGAGTGTTGCCAAAAGCTCATGAGTACTTTCATGTAGGTAATTGAGTGTCTTATGAAATATAACTAAATTTCTCCTCAAGAAAATGACTTTATACATTGTCAAAAAGATTAATACTACCCATCATAGAGGCTAAAGTAATATCTTGGTAAGTTTGGAGCATTTTAAGTGTTGCCTGCTCAGTGTCGGTTTTAATTTTTCTTTTGCCTGTAATTGGAAATATATTTTGTGGTTGGAACCAAACTAATTTTATTACTATACTTTTTGTGATATCTGGCATGTTATACATGTAAACATCATATCTTTGTATAAATATTGTATCTTGTTAGTTTTACAAATTTTTTACATTTAAAGGATAAACAGAATTATTGTAGAATGTAAAACCTAAAGTTTTGGAATAATCTGCTTACTTTTGTACATGTACATGTGCTGTTTGAGTTGGTGAATTACCATTTAAGATTAAAACATTCATAATTCATCAAGGTCTACAGAACTGTAGAATACAGGCAAGAAAAAAGTCAAAACGTCTCAAACCTCTCTTGGAATTAGTGTGACCCTCTGTGACTGATCAACACATACTCAGAAAAATGAAATATCAAATTTGCTTAAAAATTTTACAGTATGTGAAATGGTTCCATGTACCTGCGTTAAGTAATTTTGTTGAAATTAATTTCATTAAGGAACTGTTTTCAATTAATTCATGAAAATCACAACAAATACTTGAGTAAATGAATTGTTGTTACCTTCTTTAAACTTAATATGTCTGTCAAATTAATAAAACTCCAATATGTAAAATCAATACAGCGGCAATAGACGTAAGCTACCCAGTCAAGTTTAGGTTAGTTTTAAGTAAAGAAGCTTAATTTGTTTGATCAAAATAGCTGGTTATGTTAAGAAAATATATTGTTAAAGAACAGGTCACACATCTCTCTATTATAAATAAAAATCTTCAAAGGCTTGGAAGGAGATGAGATGTTGTTTTCTCGGAGACACTTTAATGTCCCGTGAGACAAGGCAGTGAGACAAAAGGACAGCTGCTGTGTACAGGCTTTTAAATGTTCGAAGCAACATGAACGGCAGAGACGTGAAGTGGCTGACGCATAGCGCACCTGGGGGGGCGTGGGGGGGTGGTCAAGCGAAGCGAGCAGGGGGAAAAGCCCCCTAATACAGTCTAAAAATACTTCTGCCTTCAAGTAATGTGGATGATCTTCCATGACAAGACCATGAAAGCTGCAACATTTTTTTTTTTTCCTGAGGAAAATGCTCGGTACCTACTTTTCTGCACTGATATTTCACTCTCTTAAGTATTGAATACATATGAACAGGGCAAACAACCAGATCAGCAAAGCAATATCCTTCGAAACTGGTATTACTTCCCATTCTAGTTTTTCCTCAGGTTTTTCAACAATTAGCATCAGTCTTAAGTAAGACATTGGTTCTGGTGTGCTTTGCAAAGAACTGTTTTTTTTTTTTTCCCTTTTTACTTTGGAATATGCATGATATCACATCAGTACAATAAGTCTTGTCACCCCACTTGTAAGGAAATGTCTGAAACAGTTCGTTAAAACCACCAAAAATAAAATACTTCTTCACTATAAACAGTGTGGTGTTTCTAAACTCTTTTAGGACTACCCACAATAGGACGACATGCCAAAGCGCAATCACTATGTCTATGGAAGACTGTTTATCTGTTGCCGGGGCAACCGCAGGCTTACAGAGCTGTAGCGGCTTGCTGCCAACGCAACTTTGAAAAAATTGCAGTCACGTTATAAATACCTGTTATCGATGGGTGATGCAAGGAACATTATAAATGCATGGAACAGTATTACTTGGCCACTAACCTGGTCATGACCCTGACTGACTGCTGTGTCTGTGTTTGTGTATAGGAGAGTGGTAGATCACGCTACAATAAATAACCGTGCTGTTCCTGTTTCCAGCTGAATAAAGCTGGTTTTGCTAAAGTACTAACACTCAGCCTTGAGTTTTGAGGTGCAAGACAGTGACTTGTGTCACAACAGCTCAAGACATTCAGTAAGCTCATGAAACATCATGAGCAACATTTGGAGGGAACGCCTGCCGTAACTTTAAATAAGAGGGCTCTCATTTAAAGGGCATGCATGTTTTACACCATAAATGGCTAGCCCTTTGTTACATGCAGTTGCTTACATATATATGATGCAGATCTACAGTTCCTACATGCAAAGTTACCATCTTTGGCCTCCTTTGTCTTTGAATTTCTAATAGTGTTGTCACATAAAATTTACAAAAAATAATATCTAGGCAAAACACTCCACAAAATGTGCCAGTTTGAGTTTCAAGGCTATCTGGTACTACATACTGAGCTGTGCTGTTAATGAATGTCCCTAAACGATTGATTGAACAGCCCCTGTTGTTCTAAAGTGATGAGTTTATGCAAAATATACACACATTTTCTGATAGCCAAATGTTTTTGCATCATCACTTTTACATTATTACTCTGTTTTTACTCAGTGTTTTTTTTCTGCTCAGTAAATTTCTGCTGGAGGTTTTCTTACTTACTACTGTTTTTTAAACTTCCTTAGCTTTAAATTTACCCTGGATAAACAAGCCAAAATTGTTGAATTTTTTCAACAAGAAAAAATGTGTATCAGAAACAAATACTAAAATGTCAATAAAAATGCTGTAGTAAGGGTATGTCTAGATATCACTGCTGTACTGATGCAGATTTAGTACACATCCTTCATGTGAAAACAGTCACCAACACACAGCCCAGTAGCCCACATGGACAGTAGAAGCATGTTTCCTTGCGCACTTTCCTTATTTTTTCTGTAGCTTGTGTCTGAGAGGATAGAATGTCAGTGCCTGATCCACAAAAAATGACGTCATGTATAGTTTTATTGTAAGCTACCGCAGTGCAAGGCTTAGTGACTTCCACGTTTCCCCTGACATGAACAACTCTTATTTCATTAAGGACAGTGATTAGGGAGCTAAAGTATTTCTTGTCCTCCTCCTTGATCAGTTATTTTTCATTTTTGGCCACTAAATTACTTGCACCACGATGAATCTTCATGGGACCAAATTCACCATGCATGTCCTGGCGCTTCGATCGTACAGTATTATATTCATTAGTTTCACCATCCGTGTCAATGTCTGCTGACCTTTCACATTTTGATCATTATTGCTTGATTGAACTAATGGTTCAGTTACAGTTTGTTGTAAAATTTGATAGCTCAAAATCACACAAGAAGTGCCGCAATGGGCTTTAACAGGCCATGCCTCTTGACAGACCCCCAGCATTGACTCTCTAAGAAGAAAAGAAAAAACTCCCAAAAAAACCCTTGTAGGGAAAAAATGGAAGAAACTTTGGGAAAGGCAGTTCAAAGTGAGACCCCTTTCCAGGTAAGTTGTACGTGCAGTGGGTGTCAAAAAGAAGGGGGTCAATACAATACAAAACACAGAACAGAACAAATCCTCAATACAGTATAAAAATAAAAATTGTCGAAGTACAGAGCAGAATTTAACAGTAGATGATATCACATATGATTTGGATTTGTTTAGAGTTCTGGAGACCTCATCCATCAAGCTGCCTCCTCCTTTTGGCCATTCCATAGCTGAACCAAGGCCCGCCAATCCGATGAAAGGACCACTCTCTCCCACGATTCCTGCGATCCTCCATCAGGGATGACTTTACCTTAGGCAGGAAAAACAACTCGGCAGGTGGGCCGTGGTACCAATTGCCACATTTGAGTACCGAGAAGAGAAACAGAATTGGTGAGGGTTAGTATTCAATTATAATTACCATGTTACTTATGTTTTAGTGCTAATGACTAACAGCAGAGATGCAGTCTGTACAGTTAATCAACAGCTCTTGTCAGGATATGCTAAACCGAAGTAATGAGTCTTAGCTGGGATTTAAAAGCTTAGACAGAAGGAGCATCTATTATAGCAGCAGGCTGACCATTCCATAGTTTAGGGGCACTGTAACTAAAAGCTTGACCTCCCACTGTTGTTTTATTAATCCTTGGACTCGTAAGCAGACCGGCATCTTGAGATCTTAATGTGTGCTCTGGTTTGTAAGTCATGATAAGTTCAGATAAGTAAGCTGGACTTTGGCCATTTAATGCTTTATATGTTAAAAGGAGGATTTTGTAATCTGCCCTAAACTTAACCGGGAGTGAGTGTAAAGAATTAAGAACTGGAGTTATGTGTTTGTATTTTCTTGTTCTTGTAATAATTCTTGCAGCAGCATTTTAGATTAACTGGAGGCTGTGTAAAGAACAGTTTGAACATCCAGTGAACACCACATTGCAGTAGTCAATCGTACTAGAAATAAATGCATGAATTAATTTCTCAGAATCCTGTTTATTTAGAAAGTGCTTTAATTTCCCAACATTTTTAAGATGGAAGAAACATGATTTGGACAACTTTGTAATATGCGCTTTAAATGACATGCTAGAGTCAAAGATAACTTCTAGATTCCGTGCTGATTCAGTAAAATTAATGGCTATTCCAACTGAGTTAAATGATGACAGAATATTGTTGTGATCAGCGTCATTCCCTCCAACAATCAACATCTCTGTTTTATCTGTGTTTAAAGACAAGTAGTTTTTATCCATCCACTCCTTTAATTCACTAACAACTAATTAAAGACAACACCAGAGAAACTTAATTTGATCTAAATGAAAGGTATAACTGGGTGTCCTCTGCATACGAGTGAAAATTAACATTGGTTCCTAATAATAGATCCCAGTGGAAGCATGTAAAGTGAAAATAGTAAAGGTCCCAGTACTGAGCCCTGCGGGACACCATATCTCACTTCTGTGTATAATGATGGAGTACTGTCAGCACATTTCTGTACATATTGGAATCGATTTGATAAATAAGAAGTAAACCAAGCGAGCACACTGCCTGTAAGCCCAACATCATTTTCTAGCCTGTGCAGTAAAATAGAATGGTCAGTGGTGTCAAAGGCTGCGCTTAAGTCTAACAACCTAATTACAGTGGAGTTTCCTTCATCGGAGGATATCACAATGTCGTTTACAACCTGCGTTAGTGCCGTTTCTGTACTATGACCAGTGTGGAAACCAGACTGAAATTCAAATAAATTTTAATGCGTAAGGTGTGGCTGAAGCTGATTACTTTTTCTAGTATTTTAGAGAGAAAGGCCTATAATTTAGTATGTGCGGGTCTAGGTCTGACTTTTTAGCAGTGGTTTAATGACTGACATTTCATAATTAAATCTAATGTGTGGTTATGATTATAAGTTGGACCTTTGACAAACTAACAATCCTACTGAATTTAACAAATAAGTTAAACATTTGCTAAAAGTGTCAATTTGCACATCTATGTGTACATTTAAAATCCCCCATCAGTACTGCGTGGTCATAATTTATAGTTAAATCAGATTAAAAGGTTGCTAATTTCAGTCATGAACAATAGATATGGCCCTGGTGGTCTGTTGGACACAGATCAGATTTTGTACTTAATATAATATCATTTACCAAAACAGCTTTACTGCCAAGAGAGCGAATGTTCAATAAGCAGCATTTAAAACTGCATGCTTCTTTCTGAACTGGTGATATATTTTTTGTTTTAATTTGAAGTAAATTTCTATTACAGATGACCCTGGTGGAGGGTCTGGTTTTATCCCTTGGTCTAATAATACACCTTATTTTTTGTTTATCAAGTAATTTAAGGTTTGCATCAAGACTAAATTTACTGGATGCCCCACAACAGGGATTATAGGTAACAGCTTCAGGATAGTAACAGGTGGGATAAACAACAGCCTGTGATTTAAGATCACATGACTGCGGCCTGGATGGTGCTCTAATCAGTTAACCAGGTAGTTTTGCTGCCATATTTTGGGATAATACATAAGATCCCGTCCAGTTAGGATGAAGACCATCTCTTTTGAAAAATCCAGGCCTTTCCCAAAAATCATCCCAATTGTTCGCAAATGCAATGCTTTTATTTGCACACAGTGTTTCTAGCCAGCAGTGAAGGGAATGCAATCTGCTATAAATCGCATCCCCTCTATATAATCTTGATAAGGGGCCAGATACAACTAAATTCCAACATTTTCTTTTAGCTTTGCTGCAGAGAGATGAAGTTCATCTTTAATACCTCAGATTGCTGTAAATAAATATCATTAGTGCAGCAAAAAAGTAGAGACTTCGTTGGCAACACGGTCCAATGTGGCCTTTATGTCAGAAATCTTGGCCCCTGTGAGGCATTTAACGTTAACTTCTGGTTTAACATAGTATGGAATTTTAACATTCCACACTATGGAATCTCTAATTATGAGCCCTTTCTTATTCTCAGTTTCCACAGGTGCTCTGCAGAGTGCTTAGAATCTGTTCTGGGTTCAAATTAGTGACCTGGGTGCCGAGGGACTAAATTTTGGCTTCTTAGACCCCCATCTTACTGTTACCCACTCACCCTGTGGCTGAATTGGTGCTGCTGACTTCGACCACGCACTGACTACAGTGTGACCTGGAGAGACTGAATCTGAATCAGAAGTAGCCGAATTGTCTAAACAAACCGAGTCAATTCAATTTTTGGTTTGCCTAATTGCTATCAGGTTCCTAATGCTGTCCTCCAATTCGTGTATTTTCCCGACCAACTCTAAATAAACTAAACACTTTTGGCAGGTGAAGCTGTCTACAGTGTCAGTCGGAAATCCTGAACTGTACATGCTGCAGGACACACAACATATAAACGTGCCCTCAACAGGCAGAGAGCAGATAGAACTTATGTTTAGTGTTGATATCATCTTCTCCGTTTTTGTAGTAGAAACCATCGGCTTTAAGTTTCCACCACCTGCTGAGCGATCGACTTTCTTACTGCTGGTTATTTCTCCTGGTCAGCTGCCAGCTTTACTTCAGTTGAACTCACTCGGGTCTTTGTGAAGGGCTACGTGCCTGTGGGAGATGCCGCTGCTCTGTGCTTCTGCTCGCTGCTACTCTAAAGAGGTGTGGCCGTAAAATGATATGCTCCCAGTAGCATTGCAGACCATGACTATATAAATGAGAGCTGCAAGTAGATCATTGCCCAAGACCATGGATGTTCTCAAACTCTTTTTCGTAAGTGTTTAGTTTGATTTCCTGGCAATGATCATAGGCATTCATATTTGATTCGGGTAATGGTTTAGATAAGAGTTGCATATTTTTGGTTTCGACCATTTGCTACCCTACAGGTTACAGTTCATCTCCTGATCTCCATCTTGTTCTTCGAAAATCTAAAAACTCTACCTGAGCCAGCACATGCATAGTGTAGCAATCCTACAAAAATTGCAGACAATAATAACTGACAACCTGATAAATTCTTTTAAATCCTGCACACAGTTTCTGCTTCTTGGGTAATATCCTTAATGGGTTATATATTTTTATACAGACACAAAGGTCCCCATCTGCCAGAAATTAATTACTTTGAATGTGATCACCATCTTGCTAAGATACTGATCCTCATGTTCTAAATGCTGCCCTACATGACTGTCAGCAACTTTTGGGTATGTTCTTCCGATTAACTGTTGCAGTGATTTCAGTATAGGAACATACTGAAAAGGTTGTTTGTTCCCTTCTCAAGTATGTATTCAGTTTTATCTGTGACTTGAAAAATTTCTCTGTAATACTGTGTTTGAACACAGTAGATAGTGGGCTGTCTCTTGCTACAATTTTCAGTAAAGGGTTAAGTGGGAATGCTCTAGTCAGTTCTTTAATTAGCAGCTGGTCCACAAAGATATTATAATCCTTAAAGTTATCTAGAACTTTCTTTGATATGGGCAGTAATTCAAAGCCAATGAAATAATAAAGATCTGAGGGTTTTTTTTTCAGTTTCTGTGGTTGGAAAATGGAAATTACTTTCCAATTTTACCAAAATGTATTAAAAGTTTAGCTTTTGCTCTTTTACAAAACCAGTGTTTGAGTGTCAGTTTCGGTAGTACTATCCGATTGTTCATTACTGTTCCCAACTTCAGCTGAATATCAGTCATCAAGGATACTATCAACCAAATATTGAGTCTGTTACTTTTACAATGCTTAATTTAAAATGAAGAGTATATGCATTATGCGTTTTGTTTTTATAGGACTTAAACATTGACCGCTTGTGGAGTAAGGTTGACATATGTGAATATGACCCTTCTGTCAGCTCGTAGTTCCATCTTATCAAGTTATATGGTCACACACTTCTCTACATATTTCAGACTACCTCATCCGGGGGGGGGGCGTCTTTGGTAGAAGCGGTTTTGGCCACTGTCAGGCTCAGTTTTCAGCTAGTTGCAGTATAGTTTCTCTACTTCTACCTTTTGAACAGTCATGTCTCAGTATGACAGAATATGGTGGCTACTGAACTATAATCACATGCATATGTCTAGTGATCTCTTGATATGTAATCTGACATAAAGCTGTTCTGTACCAACGAGTTTCCCTGTGGATGCAGGTAAGACTGGTCTTTTGCTTGTATCATTGATGCATCAAACTTATCTCTGTGCAACAATAGATATTTTATTGCTGTAGTCAATGAGAGCCAGTACTTTTTGATTGTTAAAAGACACTCCACCTGTATAAGGAAGTGAATAGTGTGTTATTGCGCACAGATGCAGATCCAAGAAAGAACAGCAAAATTCTGGCATTGCAGGATCTTATATATTTCCTGTAGTGGAAGAGGTGGAAGTGACATCAGTCATCCTATTGGATGTCCTCCTTTCTATAGGTAAAAGCATTACCAACAGCACCACCTTGCATACTGGAGTGTACTGCAATTTAATACAGAACCCTGAAGATTCCCTCTGTCCATTTATCAATAGCTTTTATAGTTAACATATTCAAATAATTTTTAAAAGGCATAATACATTACAGTAATCCCTCCTCGATCGTGGGGGTTGCATTCCAGAACCCCCCGCGATAGGTGAAAATCCGCGAAGTAAAAACCATTTGTTCATATGATTATTTTTATATATTTTAAGCCCTTATAAACTCTCCCACACTGTTTATAAATATTCCCTGCACAGTTATACAGCATAAACCCTTTGTATTCTCTTAGATATTAGGTAAGATTCATTGAAATTATGTATGTAAACACACTGTTTATATACAGTAAAACCTAAATATCATTTTAAAGATATCGAGTTTCTCTGATATCACATATGTTACAGCCGTTATGACAGACAGGCCACCAGCAATAAATACAAGAAAAATTGTATACAGTAAATGTGTGTACAGTGACACTAAACATACGTACATTTACTAAGTACTGTAAGTAGAAAATTAATTATGGTTATTCACCAACAATGACACGATGACTTGTCAGATAATGATGAGTTTAATTTTACTGCACAACAAAGGAGAGCATTACAGCTCTTCTGAAGGAGCCTCTTCATGCAACTGTGTAGCACCGCCGTTGTTCTTCTTCCGGCAGTCTTCAATCCAAATCCCTAAAGCAGATTCCATCCAGACTACTGCCTTATTACATCCACTTACAACTCCTTTTGCACCCTGGTTAAAAGGACACTGTGGCTGTAGATCTTATATTCCTTTCCTACTTTTTAAATAAAAAGAATCGTAGCCTCATTAATGCCGTAGTGGCGTCCTACAGCGGTGTAGCTTTTCACTTCCTTCAACATATCCAAAACTTTTACCTTTTCGGCAATCGTTAGCATCCTCCTTTGGCGCTTGGGCACGGCCCCTGAAGCAGTAGCAGGAGAAGATCGTTTTGGAGCCATAATGAAGGGCTTGACTATGCACAAAGATAAACACAAAAGAGCACAAAAGTTAACTCTTTACACAGCGAAACACGTTGATGCTGAATGAGCGAGATGAGACTTCCTGGTTAACGCAACGGAATCGAATTCGGCGCTCCGTCGCTGAGCCATTCGGCACACAGAAACTTAACTGCGTGCTCTGATTGGTTAGCTTCTCAGCCATCCGCCAATAGCGTCCCTTGTATGAAATCAACTGGGCAAACCAACTGAGGTAGCATGTACAGGAAGTAAAAAGACCCATTGTCCGCAGAACCTGCGAAGCAGCGAAAAATCCGCATTATATTTTTAGATATGCTTAAATATAAAATCTGCGATAGAGTGAAGTCGCGAAAGTCAAAATGCGATATAGCGAGGGATTACTGTATTTTTCTCTAATCGCATTAATTGACACCCCTTGCTATATAAGCCAGTGGTTTTCAAACTGAGAGCTGCATCATCATTTTTAGAACTGTTTTAGAAATTGGTAGACTAAGGCAGGATAATATACAATGAGAACACTTTGTTTAACAATTATTAATAATACACACATTTATCATTTAGTTTAAGTATTATTAATATTAATCAATAGCCAAAATGTGCTGTTTACGACAGGGTTACCACTGGTTAAAAATAAATACATGAATAGGCTATTAGAGGTACAACTGTTTTTAAACTTCTCAAAATTGGAACCTGACATTGAAAAAATAACCCTTTAAAACATAGTTGCTTTTGAGCTATTTTCCTCTTTTTGTGACCTGTAGTTGTATACAACTTGAGTTATTTTTCTGCCTCCTTTGAACTGGATTCATATATAACTTTTACATTTTTGTTAATTAAAAATATAGAAATTTTAAACTTTCTAATTTAGATTCCTTATGAAACCTTGCTACTGTTTGTACATTAAAAGTAATTTCTTTAAAAATTATGTGGTATGCATAAGAAAACCATCACCAAAAAAAGTCTGTTCAATTGTTAAACTCCTAAATGCAATTTTAGGGGCAGACATGGGAGTCCACTAAGGGGACAAGGATCTTTCAAAAAATATTTCAGCTCCTGGAAGTGATGCACCAAGAGGAAAGGTTAAAAACCCCTGGCCTAGGGATATCACTTGACATTCGTACACAAGTATCAGTAGTCTTCTGTAGTTGAACATTTGCTTTGATTAACAGGTCTACTATTATGTAAAATCATGCTGTGGTACTACTTTTATCATTAACTGAGATCCAAGATCATGCTGTGCTTTATCATGTTGGATTTATATTACTGGGCCCCAGACCAAATTGTACAACTTATTGGGGGACCATGAATTAAAAGTTTAGAAACCATGATCTAAGCTATTCTATTAACAGCTGAGAAATACAAAATTTATGATGTTTGCTTTTTATTTAAAACACTTCTAGATGGTTCAAATAACACAATTGTCAGTATTTGTAAACTTAGTGTGATCAAGCTTAAATGACACAGAAGTACAATGTCCTTGGCTTCTCAGTTAAGAAGAAAACATTCATGATGCTGCTGTTAAAACTCTTAATGTTAGGCAGCATAAACCTACGGCAGACTATAGCCCATGAATTTGCAATTCAACTTATGTCTTTGAATAAAACACAGAAGAAAGTATAACTGCTGCTACTTACTGCAATTCAGACTGCAGACTTCTAAGTTTAGCTGTAGATACAGGGCTGAGAGACATCATTGAGCGAGTTCTGACAATTCCTGCATATCACCTTCATTTGGGACAATTGTCTCACATATTAAAGATATGAAAAGGCACATGTCTTTGCAGTTTTAACAACTAAGAAGTTGTACAGTAGTCAAATTCACATGGCACTGCTCAATATTGCTGAACCATCTTGGTTAAAGATGCGGTCAAATGGAGCAACATGTTGCGATTATTCACAATTAAAATTTGGAACGGTGATAAAATAATTTCATGTGGAATCTATGTTTAACTCCTGTGGTTGACAGTAATAAGCTCGCTGCACAGGAAAGTACAAGATAAGCAGAGACTATTGTGTATATGAAGGCAGAATAAACTTTGCATTTATGGAAAGATTTACATTTTATACAACAACATTGCATTGACTAAACATGTCAGATTTATTCAAAAAATGCAAGACCTCCCCCTTTTCATTAAAACAGCATAACTGGCCTTTAATAAAACGGGAATTACTGAAACCAGCAATAGTGGACTTCATTTTTAGTGTGATTTGCAGACACTGTGATAAATTACATCATAGCTTACAGAAAGTTTTGCTGCAACACTATTTACATTTTTTTGTAAAACATTTGAATAAAGTATCCTTGTGGTGTTATAGTATCTTGCTATGAACAATGAATCCTTCCCTCTATTGTTTAGGGTTACTTGGGGTCCAAGCATATGCTCACAGGGTCAATTTTATAATGGGTAGAACCAGTCTACGTAATTCGTCAGTACCTTTTATATGTTAAATTTAATCAAACCAAATGGATACTCTCTCACTCTTACTTGTAGAGTTTGCCTTTTTATGTGTTTTTATTGAGTCCTGGTCTGCATTCAAAAGCTTTCAAGGCTGTACTGGAAGAGTAATTTCCCCTTGGGATTAATAAAGTATCTATCGATCTATCAATCTATCGATCGATTGTGCTTATAGACTTGAGGTTCTTAGTGTGCTCAGTTGTTGCTAGGTTGTTGCTTCTCAAGAATCATATACAGTTGTGCTTGAAAGTTTGTGAACCCTTTAGAATATTCTATATTTCTGCATAAATATGACGTAAAACATTAATCAGATTTTCACTCAAGTTCTAAAAGTAGATAAAGAGAAACCAGTTAAACAAATGAGCCAAAAAATATTATACTTGGTCATTTATTTATTAAAGAAAATTATCGAATATTACATATTTGTGAGTGTCAAAAGTATGTGATCCTTTGCTTTCAGTATCTGGTATGACCCTCCTTTGCAGCAATAACTGGAACTAAACGTTTCTGGTAACTTTTGATCATTCCTGAACACCGGCTTGGAGGAATTTTAGCCCAATTCAACTCTTAGGATGTTGGTGGGTTTCCTCACAATAACTGCTCGCTTCAGGTCCTTCCACAACATTTCGATTGGATTAAGGTCAGGACTTTGACTTGGCCATTCGAAAACATTAACTTTATTCTTCTTTAACCATTCTTTAATAGAACGGCTTGTGTGCTTAGGGTTGTTGTCTTGCTGCATGACCTACCTTCTCTTGAGATTCAGTTCATGGACAGATGTCCTGACATTTTCCTTTAGAATTCTGTGATATAATTCAGAATTCATTGTTCCATCAATAAAGACAAGCTGTCATGGCCCAGATGCATCAAATCAGGCCCAAACCCTGATACTAGCACCACCGTGTTTCACAGATAGGATAAGGTTCTTATGCTGGAAGGCAGCATTTTCCTTTTCT